>NW_021500660.1:0-507 GCF_001605985.2 Dendrobium catenatum
AGGCCTTCAACTAAATAAATTCATCAATAAACATATAAAGCCTATGAAACCTAATCCTCTATCGACAGCTTGACTAATTCGACAATGTTGAATCCATAAATGAAAATAACCCAAAACACCTTGATGATGGTAGAGTTAACTGTAAGTCCTAACCGAAGGGGTTAATTCTTAATATTCCAAATGTTACCTCAAACACAGAAAAATTCAAAACTCCAAAAAATATCAAATTCAAATATTTAGAACTAAAATCCAATAATTCAAGTGCTTAAAACTAAATTCATCCACCCTCTGCAATAATATGCCGGGTGGATAAATTAAAATTACTTCAACTCACCTAGAGCTAATACATACTCAAAAATAACACTATGATCCATTCTTAAATAATCTCCTGCTAGTAAGAATGTAGTACGTGTCCTCTAACTGGTAGTTTTTCCACCAAATGGCACCATAGGATAAATGGTTATGACACAGGGCCTTTTGAACTAAGTGGTTTTACTGCCAAATAGC
>NW_021500661.1:0-818 GCF_001605985.2 Dendrobium catenatum
CAGGCGTAATAGCGCTGTGACTATGCTCCTTTGCGAGGCCAGGCAGATCGTGCGACCGAGGCCATCCTGTACGCTTTCGCGTTTTCTGACTTTAATTCTCCTGTATCCAATTTGGTAAAAGCTTACATATTTGTCTTCCTTTTCAGCTTGAATGGAACATGCTTAAAATGACCATGAATGCAATTGAATCTTCCAGAATGCTGATAGGTCAGATTCCAGTTTGATCTTCACTGTGTTCAGATTAATTAAGGGACACCTGCACTATCAAAGGTAATCAGATCATTATGAAGAAAATTTTTGCATTATCTAATCTATCCATATGCCCTCTTAGAGTTGAATCTTTATATCCTTCAATGCTTTCAAACATCAACAAAAGTTGGCAAGCTCTTCAAAATCATATCCAAAATCTATATATCATTGATAATATGGTCTTTATTACCATTGGATCATTTTCCACCTGATTAAGAGCATTTTAAATATTTGATACCATTCAAACGTAAATTTGCAAAGTTGAAGAATAACCTTCTTTTGATCACATCATTACACACATCACATCCATATTTAGCAATAATATTATGATTTAATAAAGATGATAGATTTTGAATAAATCATCATGTTCATCTTGATCTTAAAGGACCATTCTTAGTAACAAAAGAATGAAGAATTAAGCCGCATTTTTTTTTAGGTTTACAAAGTTCATCCCATGGCAAATAATGTAAACCATTTCTTCCTTTATTTTTATGCAAAATGAAGTTTCTACATATTTTATCCTAGTCATTCTACAAACATTTAGGCATCAATGAGTGTGTTTAGAGAAA
>NW_021500662.1:0-534 GCF_001605985.2 Dendrobium catenatum
AGCTAAGGTCTCCCTTACGTGGTCCTCGATCAGTTGCCTAATGTCTTTCTGGGGCAGAGCAGGGGGAACTGTAAGTGCTGCTGGAGATGCCTCTGATAGGCAAGGAGGAATCACTAGTGTCGACTCAGGAGGTTTGGGACCGGATTCTATCTTTCTAACTTTTTCCACAATTTCTCGAGCCGTTTGTTGAATCTTAAGTGAATCCTACTCTGACATATCAAATCTTTCTTGCATTTCTCTGACTTGTGACATCATAGTTGTCAACTGATTTTTCAAATCTTTAATATGTTCTTCACCCCTAGCCCTTACGAACTCATTTGAATTGGACCCAGCAACCTGTGGGTCATCGTCTCTAGCAAGCCGACGTCTACCAGGTTCGGCCTCCTTGTTGGAACCTCTAGTTTCGACCATGGAGACACTACCAACATAGTCGTCTTCCTTTCCAAGGAGGTCATCCAGGTCTGGATCAAAAGAAGCCATTCCCTCTTTATTTAGAAAAATGTTTCTTATATCTTGTACTACCTTCTCGACTGG
>NW_021500663.1:0-349 GCF_001605985.2 Dendrobium catenatum
TCTTCTGAACTCCTCCATGAATTTTATGCTATCCTGCGCATTAACCGTACCTTCACAGCCCTGACCTCCTATGTGAATCGACGCCCTGTCGAAATGACATATCAGGATTGTGTTGATCTTTTACAGCTATCCACCACCGGGGATAAGCTGCACCTAATAGCCAATGATCCTGATCTTTACTGGTCCATGGCGAATCACTTCCTTCGCCAGACCAATACACCTTTCCATGTTGGAGAGACTAGTTCTTTAGTCAAAGATGCTAGGACAATCCAACATGTCCTTCGCACATCCATAATTCCAAAAGCCGGGGACCGAATCCACATCACTCCACTACTTTCCTTAACTACTT
>NW_021500664.1:0-794 GCF_001605985.2 Dendrobium catenatum
AGAAAAATCTAGTCCACCTGCAGGGTTATCCTAAGCAAGTTATAATAAAAATCATTCCACGTAGTTATATATATGCAATTGAATTTAAATTGTTAAGCCACACTTGGCCACACTTTTCTTCATTTGGGGGCTAAACAGCTGTAGTACTTGTAGCATTTATAAAATTATTGATTAATTAGTCCCCTTTGCCTTGCATGAGTGTGGCCACCTACAGGAAAATTTTTTAATAACCAGATCGCTCCTAACCTATAGGTAATCTAATCGTCAATCAAATCACATCAGAGAGTGCAATAAAAGTAAGTAAACAAATACGCCAACAATTTTACAACCAACATGCAGTGAAAACCAAGAAAAAGCCCGTCACAATGCAGTAAGAAAATAAACACCGGCCTAACCTAAAACTAGAGTCGGTTGTCCTAGCAAACAAATCTAAGTGTGTGTAGTAAGCTGTGAGATTTTGATATGCCCTAGGTTAATTATTAACTAAAGTTTTCTAATTGATTAAATTTTAATTTAAAAAGATTCACTAATCCTAAGATGAGGTGTCACTAAATTTTCTATATTATATGTTTCTATCCTGAAGTGTGCATGCATCATAAGTCTAAGTTTTCTAAGACTGAGTCCTTAATTTTTGTCCTTAAATGTCACTACTATTATATAGGTGAAAATCTTTGTTATTACTAACCATTAGGACTTTTCGTACGTAGAAATAGGGTTTAGGGATCTACGATAAAATAAAAAAAAATCTAATAAATTTAAGTTACTACAAGGACCTAAAAGGGAAAGGTTAACGC
>NW_021500665.1:0-233 GCF_001605985.2 Dendrobium catenatum
CCGCTGCTTAGTCTTATTTAAGTTACCTCTTCTTTTTTATGTATTTTGTGTCTTCTTTTAGTTAGGAAGTCCGTTTGTCTTTTGTGATCAAAAGATATAGGGTCCCCTATATTTTTTGCTCGCATCACGTAGTTGATGATTGTTTAGCCAAAACACCAAATAGCCAAGGTTTTATTTTTTTCCAAGAATAATGATGCATATTATGCTTTTAGATGTTTTCAAAAATAAACTAT
>NW_021500666.1:0-536 GCF_001605985.2 Dendrobium catenatum
TTAAGTTTAAGTATTAGTATTTTAAGATTGATTTTAAAAATTTATTTTTAATATTTAATTGATTAGTATCTTTGTTGCTCATCAAAGCCGTGAGGTTTATTTCTCTCTTCTTGGAGCTAACTTAATAGCCTCGTAGGTCCGGGTTACCTAGTTGTAACTAATTTTCTTAAGTTAATTTAGTTATTAGAAATTAAAAGAAAGGTGAGTTAGGTAATTTATTATTGATTAAGCGGTTAAATTAATTAAGTTTGCTATCAACTGGTCCATGGCATTGTGCTACTATACTCGAGGAACTAGGCCTCCTTAGAACACGTAGCCCCGCAGTCTGGAATAGTCAATCCTAAAAACTAAGTTGATATAGTTGAATTAAAGATTTTATTTAGTTAAATCATTAGCAATCAATTGATTTTAAGGTTTTAACACTCCATTGAATTTATTCATGATGTTGTGCCATCAGACTCAAGAAACCAGACTTCCTGAGGACACGTAGTCCCGCAGTCCGGAGTAGTCCATCCAATAAACTTCATCTTTGGAGT
>NW_021500667.1:0-288 GCF_001605985.2 Dendrobium catenatum
TCACGGTATGCATCTTTCTCAATATGCTTATGCTACTGATTTGCTTCGTAAAGCAGCTATGTCGGACTGTAAGCCTGTAAGCACACCTCTTCCAACCAAATTTTTCCAGCCTGTTCAACCGGACTGTCCATATGATCGTCCCGATCATTACCGTCAAATTACAGGAGCTTTACAATATCTAACTCTGACAAGACCAGATTTATTGTATGCCGTTAATTTCCTATGTCAGCATATGCATGCTCCAATGCAATCTCACTACTTGCTGCTTAAACGAGTCCTTCGTTATGT
>NW_021500668.1:0-250 GCF_001605985.2 Dendrobium catenatum
ATTTGTATACTCCCTACATGTTAACATAAGGGTTACTTTAAAAATTATTTAACATAGTGACACTCTAAAGACAATATTGAAGGACCTATCTAGGGAGCTTAGAAAAATTCTAAGAGTTAGAATATATCCATGATAACATGAAAATTTCAACATTTAAACTTATTGATATCCTAAATCTCCCATAATTTTCTAGGAGTTTTTAAGATCCTTTAAACCTCTTAATTAATAAACCCTAATTTAACTTGTTAAT
>NW_021500669.1:0-305 GCF_001605985.2 Dendrobium catenatum
GTTTAATTAGGCGTGCAATTTCCATAAGTAGGTCATGTTGATGCGATGTAGATGCGGCATGTGCTATGTAAAATTATATGTCTACAATTCAAGACTCAACTAATTTGACAATGAAGTGGTGCAAGAGATTTGACCAAAGATGAATGAAAAGTGGATTCACACACAAACTTTAAACAAAGAAAAATTGAAAGACAACGGACTACAAAACACACGCACAACAACATATTAACTCACACGAACACATAGCTAGAAAAGGTGGATGGGTCACAAAAGAGGGGTCTAAAGTGTTCGATCTAATGGAACGG
>NW_021500670.1:0-282 GCF_001605985.2 Dendrobium catenatum
TTTAAACACTTACATTTTCTTAATACGCCCTCGCCCTTGCCCTTGCGCGTGCTTGCCTCTTTCACTTAAGCTTGCTCCCGACCTTGTCCTCTACTTCACTCAACTCCTCTCTTTCTCTCGATTTCCCCCATCGTCATTAATGCAACCCAAGAACTCTCTCTCTATTTTTTTCGTTTGCTTTCTTTCTCACCCTTCTTCCTCTCGACTGTTGCTTTCATTCGCTCGTTTAATTCCAATGGAGTGAACAGATCGTAGTTTTCTCCCACGAGGAGTCATTGCTTT
>NW_021500671.1:0-217 GCF_001605985.2 Dendrobium catenatum
GCGGGATCCGTCCCGGATCGGGTCGGGTCGTGACAAAGACGTAGAATCATAACTCTATCGCCGCGTATATTCTAGCCCGCAACAATACTAAAAAGCTGTTTTAAGAAGCAGTAAGAAAGCCGTCCTAAACGAAGCCTAAGGCTTCGTTTTAGACAGCTTTCTTATTGCTTATTAGAGCAGCTTCTTATTACATAAATTTTAATTTTTGTACTATGAA
>NW_021500672.1:0-220 GCF_001605985.2 Dendrobium catenatum
AGGAGTAGGAGATGTCACCCAAGGAGTAGAAAATATATATCTAGAGGAAAGGGTTGGACCGTCTCACACCTTGCTTAGAGATTGGAGATACTCTTCAAGTCACCCCAAGGATTTGATATTAGGTGACCCTTCTGATGGAGTTAGGACTAGACATGGAATTAGGAAGGAGTTGAACCACTCTGACATTATCTCAATGACTAAACTCACCAACATAAACCAA
>NW_021500673.1:0-537 GCF_001605985.2 Dendrobium catenatum
TAACTTGACCTTGGCCAAACTAGTTTGAGAGCCCAAAACATTACACTTTTCTTCAACAGCTGTAACAACACCATTATCATCCACGGCTATATCTTCTTCAGCAATAACCTCTTTATTTTCATCCACAGCTTTCTCAGACAATGCAGCAAATCTGTTGTTTGTGGTTGTCTCACACTTCTCAGCAACCACAGTAGAAACCACCATATTAATAAGAGATTGCACTGGAGTCTTCTCAGCTAATTCCGTAAGATCTTTAATCTTCTTCCTGCCCTTCTCATTCTCATTTGTAATGGTTTCAACTGAAACCACCTGATGATTGCTGGTATCTCTATTCTCCTCAGTATTTCCTTTCACGTTTCCTCCTCTTCCTGTCATCACATTCCTCCTGAATCTTCTATTTTTGAATTGGACTTGAATCCAAGGTCCATATTCAGTATTCGTTATTGAATTATTCCCTACAGCGTCTGGCTTCAAGTTTTCACCCGTAGCTTTGTCCGCTGTCTTCTTAGATTGATCCTGGATACCAATCTTCACATT
>NW_021500674.1:0-220 GCF_001605985.2 Dendrobium catenatum
TTTATATGTTATTGTATTGAATATTCTTAACATTTTTAATGTATTATTTTTGAATTTCACTGATATAACAAAAGATATTGGATTTTGTATAAATTTTCTTAAATAGAAAGTGATAGTTTTTTACAAGCATGTTGCTAAAATATGCATTGGGAATGAATATTGTGTGTGTGATTGAGTACTAGGTAGTCATTTTTGTTGTTATAATAATGTGAAAATAATG
>NW_021500675.1:0-503 GCF_001605985.2 Dendrobium catenatum
TGGACTTTTGATGAAAGAGATTTAGCACAACTTAATGTAAAATGCTTGAACTATTTTTTCTGTGCATTAAAATGTGAATATTATATGTGTGTTTTGACTTGTGAAACTGGTAAAGAAATTTGGAATAGATTATGTGTAACTTATGAAGGAACCAATGAAGTTAAATAATCTTGATTGAATATTTTACTGCATGATTATAAATTTTTTGTATGAAACCTTCTGAATCATTTTTGAAATGTATACAAGGTTTACTTAAATTGTTACCTCATTACATGCTTTAGGAAGAGAGCTAACAAATTATGAAAGGGTTAATAAAATTTTGAAATGCTTGCCTTCTTCTTTTGATGCTAAGATCACTATAATTACTTAATCTAAAGTTTTGAATACCTATTTGATTGATAATTTACTTGGATCACTCATTGCTTATGAGCAAGGGATGAATCAAAGAAATCTTGATACAGGTGAGAAAAAGAAGGAGAAAACTGTGACACTAAAAGCCAACA
>NW_021500676.1:0-200 GCF_001605985.2 Dendrobium catenatum
TTTCTTAAAATTGTTTGCCAAAATAGTTATATTTTTTGTTGATTACAATAAACTTCATTAATCACCTCATGCTTCCTATTCCTCAAATATCTTAATTATATAGTTGGTAATAGGAGAATAGTACCATTAATTACATTATGAAATCAGGATTTTGTGAGTATTTAACCATTATTCCTTGTAAAAGAAGGTGTGGTAATTTT
>NW_021500677.1:0-342 GCF_001605985.2 Dendrobium catenatum
GTGTGTTATCATACATCCCTGCTCAAATAACATATAACATTATTAAAATACTTTTTATCTCAAAAACAATTTCTCTTGAATAAGATGTCAAAGTTTATTTCTTATGACAATGTGACAGGCATCAATAAGTCCAGGTTGATTTAAGTCTACTAAGGCTATCGGAACATTACAAATTGGTTGAGTATGTAAAAAAAGGGCTGAGTTGGGCAGTATTTAAGAGATATCTTGAAGAGGTTGTCGAGGAGAAGTTGTTGCATGATGATAATGGGACATTACATGGGTGGAATCAAATTAATTAACCTTGGCCTATTATTAATTTTATGATGGGGGAACTTCATCATG
>NW_021500678.1:0-272 GCF_001605985.2 Dendrobium catenatum
TCATTCCTAGGCATCAAACCCTCTTCAACCTGTCATTTCAGTAGCTCATAACACTCTCCATGCCACCTCATCAACCTATGTGGCATTTTTACTAGTCAAAGTGGTCAACCCTACTTAATGAGTGGCTTTATCACCTTAGTAAGCCAAGCCCACTTCATAACTCAAGTTCTATGCATAATGATGGCTGGAGAGGACATTTGAAATCACCCAATATCTTCCCTTAATCAAGATTAGGATGGTAATCATGAAAAGGGGTGGAGAGAACTTCACTT
>NW_021500679.1:0-209 GCF_001605985.2 Dendrobium catenatum
TTCTACCTGAAGTCGTAAGCCCCCACATTTTAGGAAATTTGCTAATGATCCTAAACCCTAAACAATCAAAATTTAAACCTATGGGCATCCTATTCTATAGGAATAGGTTGTAAGACCTACTATCGGGCAACTCCTAATTGGAGCCGTAAGCCCCAAACTAAACAAATTAACTGGCAACTTCTAAGGAAGTAGTAAGTCCCAACTCAAAT
>NW_021500680.1:0-274 GCF_001605985.2 Dendrobium catenatum
TGAAAGGGAACAAACCTAGATACAAACTAAAGTGGTAACATCTCATCCTTGATTAAATAAATCAAGGAGATTGGAATGTTACCAAATGAAAAACTGTCAAAAGTAAAACTTCCATCTAAAGCTAAAGTAGCACAAAAATCAGCTACTTTATTACAATCCATATTAACATGATGAAAAATGACCTTATTAAAGTCATTAAGGAAGTAAAGCTCTTTGGCCGACCAATTATCCAATTGACAATCAACTTTCTTCAAAGAATCTTGTAAGAATGTAA
>NW_021500681.1:0-327 GCF_001605985.2 Dendrobium catenatum
AAAAATCTCTTTTGCTTCCTATATATTTTTTTTAATTCTTAATGAAAAAAATCGCTATTGTTTGAGGGCGAATCCAATCATCTTGAAAATCAAGTTTGTATCAAACCAAATTGAACTGGCTAGGTGAGACAGTTCAACCGGTGAGCCGGTCCCACTTTTTATAAAATCAGCAGATTATTTAAATAATTAATTTAACAAATTTTATTATAAAATATAATATTAAACTTAATAAATTAATTTAAATTTAATCTAATATAACCAATGTTTTAAAACTGAACCAACCAGTTCAACTGATTGAACGGTAAATCGGCTGGTTCGGTTCATTAG
>NW_021500682.1:0-419 GCF_001605985.2 Dendrobium catenatum
TTTTTTATAAATTATTATATTTAATTAAATTTATAATTTATAAATATAATAATTTGTCATTAGGCTTTAGGGTGGTTAATTGTATTAGTTAATTTATAATAGCCTAGAGAGATTGGTCATTGTGATTTAGGCTTTAGGGTGGTTAATTGTATTAGTTCATGGACTGTTCTGTTGTGACAATTATCCAAAGACTTGAAAATTGAACTTTAAGGTCTATATTGTATCCGACAACTTTATGTATGTTTTCTCCTAATTTATTACCATTTTTTTATATCTCAAAGTAAACTGCAATTTCCTTCTAAATTATTTTCTTGCATTCCTGTTTGAATTCATTAAAGAAGGAGAAGAAAATTGAAGCCATGAAACCATACTGATTAGGCAACGATACAGAGAAAGTTCGCCCAGCCGACAGTCGCGAA
>NW_021500683.1:0-272 GCF_001605985.2 Dendrobium catenatum
TTTTGAAATTCAAAATCCCGTGGGATCTATCTGATTTACCTCCTAATAACCCTTTGATTAAATCCAAGCCGTCGATAATAGGGCTAAGAGGTTTAAATAGGATAATTTTTGTCTAATGGAGGACTTTTGCTCTTGCCCTTTTCTAGAGATCGCCTGGACACTTGAGATTTCGTGTGAGAGCTTTAGAGAGACCCCTCTCCCTTTCCCTCGCCGAACCCGACCGTCCAAGGCCGCCGCCGGCGAGATCTCCGGCCACCCGAGACTATTCCCGT
>NW_021500684.1:0-235 GCF_001605985.2 Dendrobium catenatum
CATTATGGTCCTTTATGATTAATTTGTATAATTAGGATATTAGGGGGAAAAGAGAGATCATCTGAAATATGAATGTAATTTGAGATCTAGGTTTTCTTGCTTGGGCTCTTGGCGTTGCCGGAGATTGTCGGAGAGTTGTTCTTCCTCTCGAATCGAAGAACATTGTATCTTGCTTTTGTTTTGATCATCTTGTAATATAAGTTTCTGCTCCAGGTTCGTCCGGACGAAGTCGGAT
>NW_021500685.1:0-240 GCF_001605985.2 Dendrobium catenatum
CCAGGGCACATGGCAAAGTTTTGCCCTACCTTGGGACAGAAGTCTACCCCAGCGGCCAGAACAGGAAACACTTTTCCTCAGAGGACAGCTGGCAGGCCAAGAACTGTAGAGTCTACTGGATCTACCCCATCACAAGGCCAAGCTCGTCCCCCGGTTCAACCAAGAGTTTATGGAATATCACAACTTGAAGCAAAAGACTCTCCTGATGTTATCACAGGTATGGACTTTATTTAATGTTAA
>NW_021500686.1:0-203 GCF_001605985.2 Dendrobium catenatum
TCATCATCAACTAGCTTAATTGTTGTGATGCCTCAAAATCTAAATTAGAAGAATTATTTTTATAATTTTTTAATAAATAATAATCAGAGCTATCTAATATCATATATCAGTAATAAACAATAAAATATATTCTATAATTCAAAACATCAATGTACAAATCTATATTCAATCCCAAAAATTACAAAAAAATCCGTGTAAGTAAA
>NW_021500687.1:0-320 GCF_001605985.2 Dendrobium catenatum
GCCGACTCTCCCTTGTCGAATCTCTCTAAGTCCTGGTATCTGCTTCGGTTTCAACCTTCGCCCACCACCAGTCTCCTGTGGATTATAGTTGTAATGGAGGGTAGAAGTTTTAGGCCAACAATTTAGCTTTGTGTCAGACATGAATACATGAATACACAAGCTCTCGTGTCAGACTCTGTGTACGCAAGTGCGTACATATTGGGATTGTACGCAATATGTACGCACTTGCATACACATTGCGTACAATCCCACAACCAAGAAGGAGTAGAAGAAGTCACCCAAGAAGACTAGACATGGACTTAGGAAGGAGGTGAACCACT
>NW_021500688.1:0-239 GCF_001605985.2 Dendrobium catenatum
AAATATAAATTGAAATAGAACCAGAAAACAAACAGATTAATTACTCAAAATATCACACATCTATTAACTTGCTTGGGCATTTTCAGAATGTAATAAACATACTCTACACATAAGAAGGAAAAATAAGAGAAGTGTTAACTATCTTTTAACTAAAGGATTTGGATTCTTGAGTTTGCACATTCATCTTACCAACTTCACTAGCTAAACTCCTTTGTTTAAAAAAAAAAAAAAAAAAAAAT
>NW_021500689.1:0-228 GCF_001605985.2 Dendrobium catenatum
GAATCTTATTAATATAAATATATATTAAAAATATATGAAAATTATAATAATAATATTTTAAGCTCTTTGATTTAAATTAAATATTATAATTCTTCTCTAGTGTAATTTATTGATTTTAATTACATAAATTTTTTATAAAAAAGATTTGAAGTTTTCAAAATAATAAAAAAATTGATGGAATTTTTTTTATTTCTTAAAAAAAGAGAGTAATAATTTTTCTTCTCCTCA
>NW_021500690.1:0-304 GCF_001605985.2 Dendrobium catenatum
TACATGGTATATAAGTATTTTTTTGATTTGTTAATATAATTCATTTACATGCTATTAGCATATGTAACAACCTAAAAGTTTAAATTGAACTTATTTGAAAAATATAAAAATTTTGTGTTGAGCAATGTGGCTTTGTGCTTGCGAGCGCAGTGGCGTTGAGAGCACTGTAGTGTCGGAAGATGCCATCATGACATTGAAGGCTCTGTTCTACAATAACTTTGGGTGGCATGCAGCGCTGCGGTGCTAGACTGTAAAACAAATATATATTTTACAGTAACTTTGGGCGGCACAGACGGTAAGAAAA
>NW_021500691.1:0-236 GCF_001605985.2 Dendrobium catenatum
ACTTATTTATTTAAAGAAAACGGCGGCGGGACCCACGATGCCACGCGGCAACACGCCACTGGCTCCGCGGTTGCGGGAGGCGGCGCAATCATGCCCGCAATCATTGCGGGCTGATTGAAACCGCGTGGGGTCCACGCGGTTATGACTTAACCCAGTCAGCCGCGCGGAACACCGTCCGATCTCCGCTTGATCTGGTTGAACGGTCCAGATCTCGGCGGATCGAGACCCGTGCAACC
>NW_021500692.1:0-240 GCF_001605985.2 Dendrobium catenatum
TTATATCATACCATACAATCTACATCATACTATATGACATTTATAACTATCATCACATGTCTGATCACAGTGAATCCAACGGCTCATATTTCTTAATAATTAGGTGATTATAGTATATGAATACCTTCTTTGTATTATACAATCTATATGGCAGTTAACATTAGACGAATTGAATTCAACTAATATGATATTAAATAATGTATCATACTATATGAACACTTGTTCATAATGTACGATCTG
>NW_021500693.1:0-382 GCF_001605985.2 Dendrobium catenatum
TGTGGAGGAGTTTGAGCTCGATGAGGATGAGCTACTATGATATAGAGGAAAAATTTATATCCCAAATGTTGGAGATTTGAGGAAGGACATCCTTCAGGAAGCTCACTATTCAAGTTATACAATTCACCAATGTAGTAACAAGATGTACCAAGATTTGAAGGAATACTTTTGGTGGCCAGGGATGAAGAAAACTGTAGCAGAATTTGTGGCTAAGTGTACAATTTACCAGATGGTTAAGGTAGAACATCAAAAGCCAGGAGGGTTATTGCAGCCTTTACCTATACCAGAATGGAAGTGGGAAGACATAGCCATTGATTTTGTGGTTGGATTGCCTAGATCTAGAATTGGTCATGATGCTATATGGGTGATCATTGATAGGTTG
>NW_021500694.1:0-212 GCF_001605985.2 Dendrobium catenatum
TTAACGAGCTCTATTCGTAAACATATTTAGCGAATTTTTTTAAACTATCAAACAAGCATGTTCCTAAACAAATCTAACGAGTATTCTTGAGCTATCAAATGAGCAAGATCTTATGATGTAATATAATAAATTAGCAATTGTAAGGAAATTAAAACAACAACTATTTTATAATATTTAATTGTTTTAAATTTTATTAATTAAAATAATGTATC
>NW_021500695.1:0-889 GCF_001605985.2 Dendrobium catenatum
GTGATGTACTTCTGTTATGTTCTGATTTGATCTGATATGTACGATTTTGATTATGTTCTGATTTGATATACGATTTTGTTCCGATTTCTGTTCGGATTTCTGTTTGATGTGGACTATGAGGATTTTGATTGGAGGTTTGATGTCTTGCTGAGCTGTTGTAGCTCATCATTATTTTCTGTGTGGTTTTCAGGTTCTGGGAAGGGGAAGGAAATCCAGGAGTAGAGTTCAGAGTCTGATCCGTTATATGTATTTTGTACTTTTGATTTTTATACAGTCATGGTTTTTCTGTTCTTCTTTTCTTTCTGTCTGAAAGCCATGAGCTGTATTTGTACATGATTCTTTTGAGAAACGAAAAAGATAGATGATCTGTTCCGCTGCATTTGATGTTTATAGTAGCTCTGTGTGTCTGTTTTTGTCTGTATGTTTGGAAAAAAGTTCTGAAACAAATTCCAAAGCCAGATCCTGGAATCAGTTCAGTCAGTCTGGACGAAATTTGGATCGTCTGGACGAAAATTTTCCAGAGGACAAGTCACCGAGGACGATAATTAATCTCGTTTGGACGAAATTTCTTCAGAGCCGGATCGTTCCGGGATGAAGTTGCGATCGTCCAGGACGATCAGTCTGAATATATATATAAATGAGATATTTTGAAGAGAGAGAAGGTCGAAGGCAATTTTGGAAAAGTTGATTTTCAGGCGACGCCGGGCCGTTTTCATCCGTCGTGACAGTTCAGTAAAGTGGTGTACGCAAGGTAAGGCACATTCCGCCTTTCTCAATTTTCAGAACGGTGAAGTTTGAAAGATTTTTCTGTCCGGATTTCATTTTCGTTAGCGAATTTCGTCCGTATTTTCAGATTGGTTCAGTTTTTACTGCGTAACTTTTGATATGT
>NW_021500696.1:0-274 GCF_001605985.2 Dendrobium catenatum
GTACTTTTCAATAAATGGTACTGTGAAAAATGACTATGATGTAAGAAAATGTAAGGCCAGTTAATTCAATAGATGAATTTCCATTAATAATTCCTTCCAAAAAGGTTGAAGGTTCAAGCATTGCTCACAAGATAATCAAAATATCATTACAACCCCAGCAATGGTACAACAACAGAAATATCAACTGCTCGATCGCAATCAAATGTTGAAGGTGGCATAAAGCCATGAATTTATTAGAATGAATTTTCAAATTTATTAACATTAAATTTAAAAT
>NW_021500697.1:0-311 GCF_001605985.2 Dendrobium catenatum
TTGGAGTCTAATTTGAGTCGATTTTGTCTCGACGTCCATCGATCGAGTCGATCGAGTTGATCGAGCGCGATCGAGCCTAGTCGGGCTCGATCGGGGTCGAGTCGGTGCGAAAATATTCGTCAACAAAAGGACCCCCAATATGTGTGGTGAACGAAAAGAAGTACGCCACACATATTGGCGTTGACCAAATAATGATCAAACGAGATCTTCCAAATCAAATAGGGTATGATTTGAAAGAGGAAGAGAGATCTATGAAAGCCTAAACTTGAATTCAGGCAAGATCTACAAAGATAAGGAGATTTCTATCTATC
>NW_021500698.1:0-241 GCF_001605985.2 Dendrobium catenatum
AAAGAATTATTTCTTTTTAATTTTAATAATAATAATAATAATAACTATTTAATTTATTTTATAAATAGTATAAAGATCAGTGAGAATATATCTATTGATCAAAGCATCAATATATATCTATATTCATAATCCATATCTAATACGTACTTAGGAGCATACAACTATAACAATCCTCTTTCCACTACTAAGTACAAAATAATATTTAAAGATAAAAAACAAATAATAGGAAAACCTGAAGAAT
>NW_021500699.1:0-238 GCF_001605985.2 Dendrobium catenatum
ATGGCCGTGTTGAATGCAAATCTCAACCGGAGGGGTTTCCAAATATTTTCAAGTATCTCCCAAAAGTCCATTTCAAATACCCAAAACTCCACAAAATCCAAATTCTCAAAATCCCCAAAATCCAAAAATATTTAAAATGAAATAAATCCATCAAATGCTTAAAACAAAATCCATCCGCCCTCCGCAACAGTTTGTCGAGGCGGACAAATCAAAAACTACTTTAGCTCACAAAGAGCCA
>NW_021500700.1:0-1306 GCF_001605985.2 Dendrobium catenatum
CAACGAAATACAGCCTAAATTCAATATAATTTGTCGTCATATTTAAGTCCATGCACTAAGAGGAAAAAAAACTCATTCCAGCTACTCATAATACACATCAAGTTATCCAGCTAGAGTAAATAAAATAATGCTAGCAATAGCAATGGCCTTTTACATTGTTAACTTTTTTCATGGTAAAATCGCCAACAACCTTTACAAATACAAACCACTACTACCATTAGATATTTCATATGCAGCTCCTTTTTTTCATGCAGTTAAGCTTTATTGGTATTTTTATCAACTCTAATAGCAATCACTTGATCGTGCTAAAGCATGATTTTGCAAACAATCAACTAAGGGATGCATTATTATCCAAACTAATAGGGTCAGCTTTATTAAATACAAATACTAAATTAGTTTGTCATAAATTTTAATACTAGTAGTCAACGTAACACCAACGAACCAACCTTAAGCCTTTCACATCCAAGCTAGGGACCAACAATGGCATGAGTTTTGCCACTAGTTTTCAGCTTAAGAAAAGGATGCATATGCATATATGCCTCATCCTAGCGTTCTATGAACTGGAAAATTCAACTAATGAATCGATCCTACACCCCCATTCCTATTAAGTGGTACATGACGTGTTAACTTTAATTTGTGCAAGTTTTATTACACAACTTCTGTTCATGTTTACCTCTTAACTCTGTTATAATTTTAGCTCATAATCCCTTTAACAACAATTCCATCTACCTTGTTCAAATCTACTAGAATTAAAAACACCAAATCACCATGTAACTAGATTATCCATTTGACACAAGCACCCATATCCTATATTGTGCACCTTGCTATGAGCGATGCACCCTATGTACAATAATGCCTGCAAGGAACCCAAAGGGGTTGTTGGATTTGTTGATACATGTTGTTTAGTGTTACGTTATTAGCAAAAATCAAATATTTGGTCCACTATATTTAAAACAATAAGATTATAAATGGCATTTAAGTCTTATTTGATGACATCTAATTGCCAAAAATATATGCATCTAGACATCATGCCTACTTGACAGCTGAAATAAAAGACTACAAAAAAGATCATAATCAAGATTAACCATTCTAGAGATAATATTACAATGATTGATTAAGATAACATTAAATCAAACACATTATATTTAGTAAATAATACTGTTAACTGAATAATATTGTTGTCTAGATAATACTATTATTTAGATAACATAAGTACCAGACCTGAAAAGGTTAATATTATTATGCCAAATGTAAATTTGTGATGTGAATACAACAACAACAACAACATCAAGCCTTTATCATACTA
>NW_021500701.1:0-1683 GCF_001605985.2 Dendrobium catenatum
GTGATTTGACTAGAGCTTGGGCAAACCTAAGTTCATAAAAATGAGAGAGCAGGAACAAGAAGAATAGAGCATGCCGACTGTGAGGGTCTTACGAAACTTCTCTTCCAACGAATGTTTAGAAGTCTCATATTGAGCATAACGATATCTGATAAATGGTTACTTTAATTTCAGCAAATATAATTTATATATATATATATATATTTTTTGAACACTCCATTATCAGGTTCCCAAGTTGTGGATGAGAAAAATTAAGGATTGCATAGTAGATCGACAACCAGACATAAAATTTGTTGAATAATCACGACTATAAAACATTTAATACATTGTGATTAATGCTACGCATTCCTGAAAGTGCTTGTATCATGAATACAACGAAAGTAAGCATAGGGCGCGCTACATGGCCCAGGTGCAATGTATATAGGGACAGGGATCCCATATCAATTGAACGGACAAAGAAATTAGTCCGTGAAACTAAAATTAGCAAAATAGGAACAGGAATATATGTTCTCTTATATGAAAAATAAGGAATTAATAATATTATTATCCAAGAAAGATAAATATTCCTTAGCATTTAGTAAACTAAATGGGTCCTGGAGAAAATGGTTAAGGAGATTGATAAGTTTAAGAATTTAAACTATGTTATTCTGATAGGATCCATAATAGAAATGATGTAGATGTGATTACTAATAAGAGTTTGAAGGATAATATTATAAAAATTAAAAATAAAGTAAACTGTTGTTCTAATATTAGATTAGGGCGTTTAAAGAATATTAACAAAAATATTTTTGAAAGATTGTATATCTTAAGATTTTGTTTGTGCATGAGGATTCTAATATTATGTGAGAAAAAGTAACTAGTAATATTAAGAATGTTGCAAATGATGTGCTTGGAGCATTCAAAGGAAAAGCTACTAATAATAAAAATAATTGGGGTGAAATCAAAATATGCAAAAAAAAGATAAAAACATAAGAAAATTTGTTATAAAAATTAGTTTAGCTGTAAAAACTCTGATAATTGGTAAAGATATAAAGAGGCTCGTGAGGAGTCTAAAAAAGAAATTTGCAATGCAAATATTTTAACTTTTAATGATTTATATAATAGATTATATAAAAAAGATGGTGAAAGATATAAGAATAAGCTAGCTAAATAAAGAGATATGGGTAGTAAGAATTTAGTTCAAATGAAGTGTATTAAGGATGAAAATAAAAAAGTATTTTTATTAGAAGAGAATTTTCAACAAAGATGGATAAGATATTTTGCTAAACTTTTCAATAAAGATTATAAGAATGTGATTGACTTTAGTGACCTAGCATCATAAATGAAAATAATTTTTTTTTATTAGTGTATAAGTAGAATAGAAATTAAAGAGGCTTTAAAGAAAATGAAGTGTGGAAAAGCTGTTGGACTTCATGATATTCCAATAGAAGTGTAGAAATGCTTAGGAGATGAAAGAATTGCTTGGCTTACTAAACTTTTTAATATTATTTTGAAGACTAAAAATATGACAGATGAATGAAGAATGAGCGTATTGATTCCTATTTTTAAAAATAAAGGTGATGCACAAGATTGTGTGAATTATAGAGACAGTAAGTTAATGGATCATACTTTAAAATTATGGGATAAAATTATGGAGCATAGGTTGCGGCGTGACACTAATATTTCTCAAAATTAATTTGGATTCAT
>NW_021500702.1:0-239 GCF_001605985.2 Dendrobium catenatum
TTCTGATTGTAATACTTCTGTTGTCGATCTTGTGCAGTTTTCAATCTTTCTTTAATCAAGTTGATTTTCATAACAGTTTCATCCACAAATGTAGCACCCATTTCTTGTCTTGTAGCACCCATTTCTTGTCTATCTCCTACCTCAGTCAGAGTCAAAGGAGTTCTACACTTCCGGCCATACAATTCTTCATAAGGTGCCATATCAATACTGGACTGAAAACTGTTATTATAAGCAAATTC
>NW_021500703.1:0-295 GCF_001605985.2 Dendrobium catenatum
AAATTTGAATTCGAATTAGCATTATTCACCCCATTAAGCTCTCCCACCAATTAAGCCAATCAGTCATTAATTCTCAAATCTGAATTAAATTCAGATTTAAGACATTAATTCCCTCAATCAACTCCACTCACCCGTAACTCTCACCTTTGGCTTAATTTAAGAAATCTTTCCTAACATTAAACCCTCTCTTCCCTGTAGATTCACGGACTCAAGGATTTGATTTTTCCCTCAGCCTCCCTTGGATCCCGCTGCAGCCAGAGAATTCCAGCTTACACCCTTGGCCGTATTCCTCTCA
>NW_021500704.1:0-2481 GCF_001605985.2 Dendrobium catenatum
GGTAAATAGGTAATGGAAGACAAGCAACTATAAATTTAAGCAAATAAAATCCTCTCCATACTTCACCGATCAAAAAAGACAATCGAAAACTACTTGGAATCAAATAGATAAGAATCCCTGCGGCAAAAAAATCATTCTACTCATTTTTCTAGATAGCCACTGCGGGAAAAAATCAAAATTTCAGAATTAAACCATGCAGAAAAAATTTCAGAATTACCTTATCCTTGAAGTGGAGCTGTGGAGGCAGAATGATATTATCGTGGATTGCCGGCTTCGATTTCAAGCGGTTCGAGCGGAGGAGCAAGTGAGAAACCCAGCAGGCTCTTCGTGCCTTGCCTTCTGGCTTCCTCCGTCAAACAACAAGCAAACCAATTGGGAGGCGTGAACGCTGAACAGGACGGCGATCTGGTCGTCCCGGCAAGATTCGTCCGTCAGCCTGGGAGGTGCGAATAGAGCGGCCAAAGGCGTAGGAGAAAACGAGGTGTGCATCAGTGCGTGTCATAGGGTACCCAGGTAGGTACCGCTTAGTACCTTGTGCTTGTGCGGACGGTCCACACTCTGCACCTAATAATTTTTCGTGCTCTAGACCCTTTTGTGTCGCTGCCTAGCTGGGAGGCGAATCCCTGGAGCAAGAGTGTTTCCCTATTTTAGCGATAGGAAATTTTAGAAGAAAATTTCTTTAAGCCACCAGTTTCCCAATTTGCCGAGGAGGCACCCCCCCCCCCCCCCCCCCCCCCCCCCTCAATCCGCCACTATTTGGATCAATGAAATCTTTATTCAAGCGTAAGAAACGTCTTACGAGATTTATCTTTAGCAAATGAGCCAATGCCCTCTTTACTTCAACCCAAAGTGTCCATTCTTATTTACAAATATTGCTCTTGCACAGAAGCACTGTTGTAGTTCCATCGGGCTCCAGGTAGGCTCAAAATCTACTTTGTAAAATTATCGCAGAAAGTTCACTACTTAGTACTGTTGAGAAATACCGTGCAACTGCAAGGTGCGTATGGTCACCGAGTCGCCTTCGTGGCTCCATCGGTCTGCTTCTTCTGTTGCGCCCTGGATAAGCAGGGAGGGTGTTGGAGGCTTGAGGAAGGGAGTTGGTCCACCATACATGATTTAAGATGATTTGAAGGACATCTGTTTAGCAAATAAATATTCTGCGAAGTTTCTAACTCATTGATAGTATACGTAGTAGGTCTTAATTCTTGCTGATGTGTACAAGTTGTTCTATATATTTATTCCTTAGCTTGTACATAGCATATGAATATACGATATTATTGTCTTCTTGTCTGTCTTGTTTTGCTGCACCTAATGCCTTACAGCTCTAACGGTTATTCAAACCAATTGTCTGTGATCTCTGGCATCACCCTTATTATCGTTCATCATGAAAAAAGAGTCCAACTAGAGGAGAAGGTGGTTGCCGTCGGCATGAAGAGGTCAATTCCTCATTGAACTACTAAAATCGCTTAAGAAGTTGGTTTGTGAAATTAATGGTCATAATGTACTCCTGCTGACTACAAATCTTGAACCATCCATTTTTTGTGAACTCTTTCACCAATGATCTTTTACTTGCAATGGGGTGACAATAACAGTTCAATGTAATGGAGCTCATTTACAATGATAGCAACACTATCTTTATTTTATACCAAATTGAGGACTCTTGCAAAATCTTCTAGGTGTACAAGACCGCAGTGGATGCCTATAATGGTCTTAAATCTTATCTCGATCCAATTTTGATTGATCAGTTGGATTAAATAAGTATTTCATAACACTCATCGTAGAAATACAATCCATCATTTCACCATCTTCCAAACAACAACCCAACATTCTAAAAGGTTTTTGTTCTGAAGATTAGAAACCTGAGCAATCTCATTCTTCATTCCTACAAATCCTTGTGTTGAAGATCTTGAAGGTTATTTTACAGCTATCAGTTGTCCATCTTCTAGTAAATTCTTATAAACTGACACAACAAATTTGGGATCAGATACTTCGGTGACATTTCGTCGAACAACTTGGGAGCATTGCGCTGGTTCGATTTTGCTAGTAGCATTCCGATCGTGCATTTGCACACCTGCAGTATAAACATCCCCACAATTACAAAAACATCTTGGTCCTTGCTCCCATTCTCACCATTCTCAAAAAGTTTTAATCTTAAGCTTCATTAGGTCTCGAGGTAACTTGGAAACCGAGAAAAATGATATCTCATTGGAACACATGATTGTGGTTTGATTTATACTAACTTTTGTCTCCATAAAGCTTTTTAACTTATGGCAGTCCACATTACCATATTTCTCATGATCGTTCTTCTTGTTTCTATCTAGTTTTTCACAAAATAAATCATCATAAGAAGAAAAAGAAAAATCCTTACTGGAATGGGTAATTTTCTTCCCTCCATTCTCGTGCACCAAAAATTCATAATATGACATCCTACTTTTCTCTTCAACATATATCCTTGAATTGAATGAATCGATATCATATCCC
>NW_021500705.1:0-233 GCF_001605985.2 Dendrobium catenatum
CCAAAAATTAAATGACATATTTTCAAATAATGGTGGTCTTGTGATTGAATATCCTTCCGCAACATTACGATTCAAAAAATTAGCCATGGATCGAAATTCAAAAGCTTTTAAAAACTTCTATTTGAAAACCGCTCTGATACCACTTGAAAGTTCGTTAGGGATGTTAGGCCCTATGTGAACTAGTCCCAAGCTAATGAAAAAGTGAGGTGAATTGGAAAACCTTAAAACCAAAA
>NW_021500706.1:0-307 GCF_001605985.2 Dendrobium catenatum
CCATCTCATATTCGAACAACCATTTTAATGGATAAAATTGCCATAAAACAAGGATAGAGCACGAATCTACAAGAATACCAACTCAACTTTAGAATTCATGAAAGTTTTTTAACACTTCTCTAAAAATTACTATGCAAAAGGGTTATGAGTAGTTACTATTGTTCTTTTCCAAATCAAAACATCTAACAACCTTTGTTAAGAAAAAGCATAGGAAAATTATCTAACTCTTCTCATGCAAGACTATAAAATGCAACAAAATATGGGAAATCCTTCAATTGAGATTCATGATGTCAATATCATTCTTGAA
>NW_021500707.1:0-537 GCF_001605985.2 Dendrobium catenatum
TGTACTTCATGCGTTTTAGCTAAATCACACAAATTAGCTTTTGACAACTCTGTAAATCGTCGTAGCAATTTTCTTGATCTGGTGCACTCCGATGTATGGGGTCCAGCACCAGTAGTCTCGAATCAAGGATACAAATACTATGTGATCTTTGTCGATGATCACTCTCGATTTACATGGTTATATCCTCTTATGCAAAAATCCGACGTCGCAAACACGTTTATTCAATTCAAAAAGTACATTGAAAAACTAACTGAGAAATCTATTAAATGTTTAAGAACCGATGGTGGACTGGAATATAACAATCAATATCTTACTGATTTCCTGAAGGATAATGGTATCTCTCACCAGATGTCTTGCCCTTATACTCCGGAACAGAACGGGACGTCTGAGCGTAAACATAGACACATTTTGGAAACAACTCGATCACTTCTTATTACTGCATCGGTTCCCAATCGCTACTGGCCGGACGCCATGATTACTGCCACTTACCTTATAAATCTCATGCCTTCACCCACCACCAATAACATATCTCCTTTT
>NW_021500708.1:0-267 GCF_001605985.2 Dendrobium catenatum
CCACCAAATGGCACCACAGATAGCGGTTATGGCCAGAACCAATACGCTCCTTAATGACGTTAAATCCTTGAGATATTAATCAATAGGATATAATCGATAGGGCACAAAGCCCTCTGTTAGCTAATGTAGATTTAAATTTGTCCCCTTAGGCAAATACTCATCCCAGGTCTACAAGATCCCCTTGGACGAAGCAACCCATGGCTGCCGAGAAGGATCCTTCTGTCAGGTTTGGTCGACCACCTCCTCTGACTAAGTAGACCAGGGACC
>NW_021500709.1:0-207 GCF_001605985.2 Dendrobium catenatum
AAAAAAAAAGAAAAAAAAAACAAGAAAATTAATGTGATTAGTGAATGCTTGAAACTCAATCATCCACTAATCCTCCCCCCATGAATGCTATCCATGTGCATAATCTATGTTTAAAATTATATGAAATGGATCTCCCAAAATTAGAGAATTTAAAATATATGTAATTTTAAAATAAATTAAAATACATATAATAAATAAATAAATAAA
>NW_021500710.1:0-308 GCF_001605985.2 Dendrobium catenatum
TCGAGCGGCTCGATGAGACGAATCCAACGAGCCCAAGATCACTGCATTCTGATATCGTTAAGGCTTTCAATTAACCAATAAACGGTCTATGATTAAGGGGATCAATATCGGCCGTCCATTCAAACACTCCCATTTTGACCTTGATCCTCCACATATTTACAAGTCATGCCACTCTCAAAAAACTATAAATAGGCCCTCATTCTTCACATGAAGGGGGAGGAAGGGGGAGAAAGAGGAGAAGGAAGGGAGGAATTTGGGAGCTCTTTTGCCACCGACCATCGCCGGACTTCCACGGGAGTTCCCGCCGA
>NW_021500711.1:0-23823 GCF_001605985.2 Dendrobium catenatum
TACCACTGAGGGTCCTGAGCCCGCCGGACACTCGCATTGAACGTCGTTGTTCCACCAGACCACTACTAAGCCCTGAAATCTCATCGACCACCACTTTGAGGCTCTCACCTCCGAACGGACCACCATTGGAGCCCTCACCTCCGCCGGACCACTGCCTAATGTCATTGCTCTGCCAGACCACCGCTTTGAGTCTCTCACCTTCGGTCGGACCCACCGCCTGACGCCGATTCCTCACTACAAGAAAACAGTGCATTCCGGCGTTAATTTATCGGCGGAAAAAATTTCGTTCACAAATTCCGGCAGAATTTTTCGACGGACTTCCCAACGGATATTTTTTGGCAAATTTCCGACTTTTTTTTTGACTGGTTCTGACGGATTTTTTTATCCGACAACATTTCTGAATAGAATTCTGAAAGGGTAATAAAAATTAAGTTATATTTAATAACTTATTATCAAATTAAATATATAAAATAACTTAAATTATAATTTAATTCTTTAATAACAAAAAATTAAAAATTATAAATTAAAAACTTAAATATGAAAATAAATTATTTATTTGTTAAAAATGTAAAAAAAAATTATTGAAGAGTGAAAAAACTAATTCAATATCAAAAAATTAATTTTTTAATTTAAATAAAGAAACTAATTAATTTAATTAACAGATTTTGTTAAATTAAATTTACTATTTAATTAACTAATTTAAAAAAATTTACTGTTACAATTTATAGGCCTAAATAAAAATAAAGTCTAAAGATTTAAACCAGATTTTGTTTTAATGCTTAAGAGGCAGCATGCGCGGAAGCTTATGCGCGCGAAGGGGGCGGGGTTCGAAACCTGCCGAAGTCATTAAAGCACGGGCGCTCTCCGCGGGCGGGTTCACTGTTGGCGGCTGGCTGGATCGGAGCAGAATTGGTGCCAAGCAGACGGCTGGCTAGCGGGCCGGTCTAGTCTTTGGATATATTTTTGTAAAATTATCTTGACTTTCCGGTTAGAAAAAAAATTCGCCAAAAAAATTTTTCCAGTAGAGAAAAATACGTAGGAAATGTTTCTGGCGTATTATTTTTGATGTCAGAAAGGCCTTTTACGACGCGCGTCAAACCGGCAAAATATTTCCGCCGGAAATGCTAATTTTCCGACGGATTTTGGATAATTTTCGACTTAAAAATGTCTGCCGAAAAATGACATTTTTCCCTGTAGTGTCTCCTCGCCGACCACTTACTTGAGACCCTGAGTTCCGCCGGAACTACCACTTGAAGGCCCTCACATCCGTTGGACCACCACTGGAAGCCCTCACCCTCCGCCGGACCACTTACCTGACATCATTGCTACCCTTGGACCACCACCTAGGCCCTGAGCCCCGCGCGGACTCACTGCCCAACATCGTTGTTCTACCGGACCACCACTTAAGGCCCCGAACTTCTGCCAGACAACCACCTTGACTAGGACTTCCACCGGGACCACCGCTTGATGCTCGGACTTCCACCGGCCCCATTACTTCTTCAATACCACCACCTAAGCCCAAACTTATTGCCATACCACAACTTTGATGTTCCACAGTTCTATATATCATAGTATTGCCCTATGACTATAGTCTCTCAGACCCATGTCTTCGCTTACTATGATCCTTCTTAACCTATGCCGCCTACTATGGTCCCTTCTGACCTACATCGCTAGAAACGGTCTTTCTGACCCATGTCTCCTACCGGACTACGGTCCTTCCGACCTCCGTCGTCTTACTATTGGTCCTTCTGACCTCCATCACCAGACAAACGGTCTTTCTTGACCCTGTGCTCTTGCCGATAACTATCCTTCTGACCTCCATGTGCCTACTACAGTTCCTTCTGACCTCCATCACCAGACAACAGTCTTTAGGACCTCTGTATTCTACCGACACAATCCTTCTAACTCCATCACCCTACAACGTCCTTCCTTACCTCTATCCACCAATTAACGATATTCTAACCCTGGTCTCCCTGCCAACTACGGTTGGCCTTTGAACCTTGTCTCGTGATGTCTATGGCCCCTCTAAATCAAACAAACATGTTTATTATTGCAACTTCCACCATGTAATTCTGCTAAAAATTAAGGAAACATAAATCCCACACACCTCACCATTTACACAATGAACTAACATCAAGCCGCAATAACCTCCTAATAAAATCAGCCAACACTTAACAATAGGACACGTGCAATTGTAATTGACTGTCGAGCTAATACAAGTGATTCACTTCAAGACTTGGGTACCGAGCAAAGAAGCGCATTCCCGTAGTTTTTCCCCACTTTCAGCCAGGATTTCTCCATCGTAGATCCCATGAGAGAACCAAGGGCATACAGTACTACTAATAATAAAACTGATGGGAAGATATGTCTTCTCATAGAATATGCAGTATACACCCTCTCCTACCTATATTCTGATTGTGTGTGAACAATAACTTCCGCTACAATAGCTAATACGATTAACCTCTTCTAAAATGGCTACGCCCGCCGACCACCTACCCACTCCCACACCCCCCCCGCACACCTACACCTGAATGTAATATGCCATAGAGATAAAATCCATCTATCGTTACAACTGAATATAGTTGGATATATTGAGGAACGGCTATTAACTCTACTAGTCAGCAATCAATGAAAATTTCATGATCTTAATCTGCAATACGAGGAGATATTCAAGGTAAAAGAATCGTGAACAAAAGGCCTGTGCCGCACTCATATGGTCTAGAGGTGTAGAAATTTTATATGTGGCTTGTGATCATGAGGTCTGATGCTAATATACTTTATGATTTTATACTCACATAATCAATGAATAATTCTCTCGAAATTCTAGAATAATACAGGTCAACATTTAAATTTATAGGCATCTATATTTTCAAATATGAAATTTTCTAAGGCAAACTCACAGATAGAGTACAAAATTATATCAAGGTTATCACTACTATTCACAATAGAACGATAGTGAAATAAAATTAATAAAATATTTATAACAAAGATATATATCAAAAAAATGAACAATGATATAACAAAAGTATCTACCTAATATATTACTTTCACTTTTATAAAATTAGCATCATCACACACCAAACACCCAACATACACTACACCAAATAAAATGTATTGATAGAATAAATACAAATATCTTAGAGTTGAAAAGCTTTATCAAGCGCCAAACAGAGCGATCAAGTTAAACAGAATATCATTGAAACTATATCAATAGATAAAAAGTGAATACGTATGTTTACAACCAACTCCACTGCTACTTACTATATAGAATACTGTTATAATAAATATATTAGAAAAAACAAACAAATATATCCAAATAAAATATTGGATAAGCTATCCCAATAAAACCATTAAATCCATAATTACCTGTATCATCTGAGAAAGCGGAGTAACAACCAAACACTATCAAAAGTTAAACCAAATTTTTAAATTGAATTTAATTGATGTATAATATCAAATAATATATGATGAGATAACTTTATGAATATATGAGATAGTATATCACACATATTATTCATAATGAAATATCCAGGTTTCTATATAGATCACATTACTAACAAGGGTATCTTAATGTAAGGTATAGAGAGCTCAACTATTATAATGCAATTTTTTCAGATGATTCAAGCTCATGCCGCACCATTACCTTAATTTTCTGGCTTCGAATAATATAAATATACGTTATAAATATTTTAATCTTGAATAATTTTTTAGATAGTATATAATATAAATATATACTAGTGATATATTTAACTAATTATCAATATATTAAGCGATAATATTAACTAATATCTACCAATAATAGAACAAACAATTATCAGCATAATATAATTAAATTCATTTACAAAAGTCTAATTTATGTTTTGATCTCATTGTAATTCATTGACCTTAATAAAACAGAATTACAGAGTTCGTGTTTGCGGTGATTTTAAGACTCTTCATATATATTATTGTAGTTACTTGTCTGTTGAATATATGATGTTAAATGAGTGGGATCAAATGACATAAGAGTGTACTCTAGTGTGATAGAAATAATTACCACTTCATTAGAAGAATAATTAATCTATGGATTTAAGATTAGAATAATCCCAGAATAAATTAATAATATAAATTTCAAATTTTGGTTGTCCCATCTAATTCTCAAGATCAAGATAAGAAGATTCATTATAAGTACGTGGAATAATCACATGTGTTTGTCTTCTCGTATGATATAGATGAGTTGGGTGATGTTGGGTATTGGTATTGTCCAAATCCATGAATTATAAAATTCGAAAAATAATATGGATTAATAAAACTATTAAACATATCTTACATATTAAAATCGTACTAGTCTCCGACAAGTATCACTGTTTTTAAACTAAATAATCTATAATATAGAAGCACAATTTTTGTGAATAGAAGATATATTACTAATATTAAAGCACCCGAATGGATTTTATTCTAATGAACAATCAGACCAAACTAACAATAAAATGTAAATTCTATTCCATCTTCAATTTAAAATTTAGACGAGTGTCCAAAGTCTTCTATGATGCTTTATGCTTTTGGCTATAAAACATTACCAATGGTCTAATGGGAATTAAATCTACTCGTGGTAGTTCTTTTTACCGCATACTATTCATCAGACCATTAACTTAATTATTGAGAAACTAGCGCATGAGTTTCGCATGGGGAGAATGATTCCCTTGCTTTTGGGATTTAAGAAAGAAGGAGGGTCTAATTTTATTAATAGTTATTTTGCACTTCCGCGTACCTATAGTACTGAATGTGTATTACTAAAAAGATCCATAATGGTAATTTCTATAATTAGATCCGGCCATTATGATTGTGTTCTGGCATTGTGGTAAAAAAAGAAATAAACGTTAATATATAACGCCTATAAGGGCAATCAAAATATATCAGTAAAACTAAAATATGAAATCTTGACTTGAAGACATCATCATTAATTCTTAAGAATAAAAAATTCAATCTGTTATTAAGTTTAAAGCTCTGCTCCCTAAACAATTATTAGGTAAAGAAGTCCTTGGGGCTTCATTTTTCAATTAAATTTTATTTTGATTAATCAATGCATTGGCATCATCCCCAAAATAATTTCATTCGGAAGAAACCTGATATGAATAAGTATAAGGTTGAACATTATTAATTGTTCTGTATAGGATTATTCAAGGTAATTTATTCTTTACCCCTTTGTCTCTTAATATTCCCATATTACAAAGCTATCGAAGTGGAATTGACTGTCTTTATATCATGCCCTAAAAGACTTGTTTGGATAAACAGATCTAAATTAATGAAATTAAATCTAATTTTCTAGTGCTAGCTAGGTTAATTTATTTTTTTCTTAAATCATGTCTCAATACTAGTTAATTATATTATCCAAATTGGAAATTCTTTTGATAATATAGCAAGCTCCAAGTTATTGAGGGGCAATGATGACGGCTTGATGTTTTGGGTTTACCTTACACCCAAGAAATGTATTGTGATTTGATGGTTTTATAGGCTAATTGTGATATATTATTTTTTGTATCCTTTTGTTTAATTTTCTTAATGCGTCTTTGTGTTGGTTTTTGGGTTCTCTAGTATGGTTATTCTGATGCTTTCCTATATTGGTAATGTGTTTCTTTTTTTAGTCTAAGGAGTGTTGTGCTTGTAACTTCTTATGTTTATTCTTTCTCGTGGGTGTTCGTCTGTTGTATTTTCTCTTTGGGGTTTGGTGTTGTTATGATGTTTATGTTGGCGTGTCTTTCATTGCTTTCTGTTTCAATTCATTATTTATTTTCTTCGCTTTTGTGTGTTTTGTCTTGTTATTACTCATGTGGTTTGCCTGATCTTTATGGTTTGTTTATACTGCCAATATTGAGTTCTTATCTCACCAGGGCTTATGGGTGTATCTATTTGGGGGATGTGTTAGATTGTTGTGTGCTAAGTGAGGTTTTCCCCGTTATTGTCGCCTTGTTTGAGTTGAGTTGTAGGTTTTATTTCTAGTTTTCTGGGGGGGGGGGGGGGGGGGCTTGGGGTTGGTGTTGTGGTGGCCTTTCTCTTTTATGGATTATTCCTTCTTATATTAGTGTACTTTGTTATTGCCCATGGTTTCTCTCATGGATCTAGATGGTTTAATGGAATGCGCTTCTGCTAGCTTTGGGCTTTTTTAGGCCATCTTTGGCATGGTTGCTTTTGGGGGTTTTGCTGGTAGTTGTGTAATGGGTGTGGATTTTCCTATTGTTGGGCTCTTGTGTTCAACCAGGTTGGGGCTTTGGTTCTTATTTGTGGATGTCTTGGAGTTGGGTGGGTGCTTTTTTGTTAGGTTTCTACTTTTCTAATTTTGTTATTATTGTTGATTGCTAATTACGGGTTTTTCATTTACGGGTTTGTGTTGTGGTTTTATTTGTCATTTTTCAAAGACTTTCAGCTATTTTATTGTGCTGACCTTTGTTGTGTGGATTTTTTTGTTGTTATTTGATATTTCTATCTTTTTGTAGGTTATTTTTGCAAAATTGTCTGGTGGATCCTACTTGATTCTTTATTGATTATTCTAGCTCTGGGCCTATTGATCCTGTTTGCGGATTTTTTGGGTTATGCTTCCTTACCGACCTTTTATTTCTTTTCATGCTTTGAAACTTTTTTATCTTTGATGTAATATAAAATTTTAACATTTTCACTTAAAAAAAATCAATTTTATTAGAAGTAATAAAAAATAAAGAATGAAAGTCCTATTTGAATCACATAAAAGTTCTTTATTATAACAATAATACTATAAGGGTTTTTCCTATACCCTTTATTTAACATTTCAACATTTAATTTTCCTTATTGATTAATAATGATCTTAATTGTAGGAATTAAAAGTGACAAGAATGTCTATTTTTAAAACAATTATGAGGAATGCATTATAGATTAGTTTTAGTTATGTCATTGCCATTTGTGTTTAGAATGTGAGAGATTTTGCTGTTTTGTCTTATATTAAATAGTTTAAAAATAATTAAACATAAATAAGTAAAACCAGGTTTATCCATAATTATAAGCTTAATTTCTAGGTGAAATGAATTTGATTCATTTGGCCCAACTAATTTAGACCTTATTAATTTCCTTCATTTCTAATATTTACCTGTTTTTAGAACTATTTACTGTCCATTTAAATATTAGAACATGTATCTATATTTATAGTAGAAATTTTTTCATATTATTATTATTCATTATTTTATTCTTATATGAGTATATTTTATTTTTTTATTTTTATTTTATTTTATTTATCACTCATTAATAATTTTCTATAAAGGAAAACTATTGGTATCAATATATAATTTAATAAAGACTATATAATTCTAGTTTTTTTTTTTATCATGATTCATAGGAAAGTTTATAGGTAATTCAATATCTATCCAAAGTTTCACGGATCCAAACTCACAGTGAGTTGGGACGGATTTCGAAAGGCAGAAGCGCACCCTACAGGATTCGGTGTGAAGCATTAAGAAAATGTTGGATGATAGAATATAATTGTTTCGTAATTATATTGCTGTGAGATTAGATGAAATTATTATATCATATTGAACTACATGCATTGATTTTTTTTTTCAAAGAAAATGGAAGGTTATAATTTTCGCAAAATTTATTAATCTAATGAATTCAAAATTATGAAAATTTGAAGAAAAGAAAAATATTTAGGAGTCTTGATAACTTGGATTCAACAATTTTGTCGCCAAAGGGTTAGAATCATTCACAATGCAAATATACACCATCTCCAATTTTGTAGAAGCAATATGAACTAGAGATTTGATATTTAGCACCTCTTTAACAAAACAATATGATTATTCAAATTTTCTATTTTACATCATTGACTAGGCATATATTTATGCTTTTTGTTGATGAGTATTCTTCTGTTGATAAGACTAGATAGGGAGTTGAAGGTAAACTTGAATTATGGAGGTCAAACTTTAGAGTCTAAGGTTTTTCGCTTGAGTATATCTAAAACAGAATTATGGAGTGTAATTTTTATAGTAATAGCACCTAGTTGATGGGATTGTGACTTTTGGGCAATCAATCATTAATAAGAGTACACGTTTTTAAATATCTTGTATTTATTGTCAAAGTGATGCGTGAAAGTAGGATGGGGATATTATCAGCAGAATTCAAGTTGGTGTTGAAGTAGAGGAATGATCGGGCTTTGTATGTGATAGAAATGTAACCCCTACAAATTAATGGAAAGCTTTATAAGATGGGTAGTGAGGCCTGCAATGCTTTATGGTGCTGAATGTTGGCCATTAAAAAGAGAAGTAAAAATACTAAGTAAGGGGCAAGAGATGAGGAATTGCTCAGGTGGATGAGTGGCTTTACCCGTAGAGACGGGATACCAAAATTGCATATACGTGAAAAGGTTTGGAGTAGCTCCAATAGAAAGAATAAGATTTAGAGAGAGTCGCACTTAGATGGTTTGGTCACATAAAAACGGCGGCCTTCTGATGACCCGGTTAGAAAGAGCAGATTGTATTAGATTTTGATTTATGTTAAGAAAGGTAGTTGTTAGACCTAAAAGACTTGGTTAGAAAATATTAGAAATGACCTTTCTTTATTAGATAATAAAACGAGAATTTGACTTTTTAAAATGAAACACAATGGGAGAAAAAGGATTCATGTAAGCCGACCCCACGTTAGTGGGATAAAGGCGCTGTTGTTGTTTGTTGTTTTGTTGTGTTGTTGTTGTATCATCATGACCCAAGGTTTGGAACCAGTTGACTTATACAAAAAATGGAGATTGGTATTACAGGCATTCATCGTATAAGAAATACAATAGTAACATGCAACAATAATATCAAGCGTTATCCCACTCAGTGAGGTTACATGAATTCTTTTTTCTCCAATTGTGTCCTATTAAGAGTCAAATATTATTTTTATTATTATATTATTATTATTATTATAGTAGTTTTAAGAATTAAGATTCACTTTTGCTAATTAATATATTTATAAAAAAAAAGATAGTGGTGTTTTTTATTCTTTTCATCCATCATTTATGGGTTAAAATTAATAATTCATTTCTCTTTCTTAATAAAAATAAACAAAATGAGAAAATCATATCTTTAGATCATGCTACTCAACATTATATTAGCTTTAGTTACAGATTTTATATTTTATATTTGTAATAGTTAGAAAAATGAACATAATGATATGTGGATTTATAGTATAAATATATGATAGTTATACTTTAGAACAAAAATATCTCTTCATTAAAATGAATTGAAGGTTAAAAAAAATAATAGTTAATTACAATTTAAATATCACTTTTAAATTTAAAAAAAAAAATCCATCTTTTAGTCATACATAGTGGCTCTCTTTTAAAGGCTTTTTAGAATGACTTCTTGTAATGAATGAATAATTTCACTATAAATCACATACAAGTTTATTATTAAACAATAATCCTATGAGGTTTTTTATCACAATTTATTAAACATTTAGATTTTTCTTTTATTATAGGATGTATAAAGATGTTAATCTAAGAATTAAAAGTTGAAAATAAGTTCTTTATTAAAAATTTATAGGGAATTTCTTACTAGGATTTTCTTTTTTTATTTTGTTGTTATTGTTCATGCTATTTGTGATTAAACAAGTGGGGTTTTGTACATAAGCACTATGTTCATAAATTAATTTAAATAAGAGTTCTACACTATGATACATAGTAAAGACAACTCACAAATATCAATCGAGCTTACCTCGAAGAAACTTGACCAAGAGGTGTAGCCATCGAAGACATGCCTTGTTTAGAGGGGGGCCTACCCTAACAATATTTATTAAGGGTAGACACTCGCCTCAAAGAAGCTCAACAAAGGACATCTCTGACAAGTTTGACTTGCCCACAAGAACTCTCCTAAAAGAATAACTTTGCCCAAATCAAGGCAACTTGTCCCTCAAAGGACTTGTCATCCAAACTACAGAAGATGCATACTTACCAACCTCGCAGCAATGGCCTTATCAGTCACACCAAGCCCTAGCTCAAAAGAACTCATTCAGGACACTATCTCGGGACACTCGCCAATAGCACTTGGCTAGGGTAAGCACTTGCTTAGGGTAATTGCCACAGCACTCGCCCAAGGCACTCACCTCCATGAGCACATATTAGATGGAGCTAGAATTACTAATTCATAGATGTCCATCCATGTGTAGCAACAGAGTCTTATTTTTGTATCTGTATTATTTAGTTTTCTATGTGTTTAGCTTCTATATAGGTCTTCCAACCATGAAAATAAGATAAAATGTATTTTTATGATATTTTCTTTCCTTTTAACTATTTGTAAAGATCAGTAAATTTTAGAGCTTTCTTCTTACTTTCCTGCTTACTCTCCTTTCCTTGCACTATCTATCTCGATAAACTCACAAGTAGGGTCAAAGGTTCGCCCGCTAATAAGATTGAATCTAATAGGAGCCACTTTCAACAAGCAATTTAAATGAACATAAAACAATTTTACTTAAACTAGGTTTATAATTAGCATGCTAGAAGCATGTCACAGGGTATTATCATACCATGCTTTGTATAATCTAAGATGATTAATAAGTTCTAGATAAAATTTCAGTGTTTCACTTTTATAACCCCATGATTTTACTTTTTGGAATTTTGATACCATTTCGCATTGTTTTAAAATTTTACTATTTTCAAATATTCTTATTTCGATTAACAAACTTTCTTCTAAACGTAGCATGTTCTTTTTATGATGACTTGGACTATACTTTGGTAGTCACCATAAACATTATATCCCGCTATTTCTTTGTATTAAATATTTAAGTTATTTTTTTTTTTTTGATCTTCCATACTTCATTAACAAAAAGAAAGATTGTTAATTGATTAACGGCCTCTATTGCTTAGAAGTATAATTTGTTTCGTGTAGGTTTGTTTTCTCTAATATTATTTAGTTCTCTTCTCATTCACTCATAATATATGTGTAGTAACAATAAAAGCTTCACTTTACGCTAATTATAATTTAGTTTATCAATAAAGGAGAACTAAAAAGTATGATATTTTATTATCAATTTATCTATCGCACTTCGCAGTCATATAACCTATCAATACATTGACATTCTTAATTACATCAATAAATTGTTTCTTCTTCTCTAACGAGATAACATATAACACAATAAGTTGCCCATCCATTTATCCCTTTTTTGAATTTTTTTTTTTTGATAGCGCAATACTCTTCTAATGCTGGTTTTAATAGCATGCGATTATTTTGTAGAATTATTAGAATTATTCATTGTCATATAAATATGAGAACATATGCATAATATTTATTGTAAGAATTTATAACTAATATTATTACAATATATCTTCATTATTAACAATATTTTATTTTATCACACTTTCTTATTGCTCTATTATGTTTTCTATATATAAGCACTATTGTATCAATAAAGTTTATGCAATTCTAGCTTTTAAAAAAATGTCGAGCCATGGGATCAACGATGACAATTGGAGGGATTGGGAAAGGCTAAACCACGATATATTGGCACTCATCTTCAAGAAGATCCCATCGGATGAGATGGCACGCACAATATCTTTCATCTGCAAAAGTTGGCAGGAGGTGGTGGCGGGGCCATGTTGCTGGACAGAGATTAACATTGAAGAATGGTGCCGGCGTGTTAACCATCCCGATGTCATCGACGCCATTGTGGGAAATCTTGTCCGTCGGAGCCGTTACATGCTTCGCCGACTCTCCGCATACCGCATCCAAAATTGGGGATTCTCTCTCACCGCCTCTTTGTAATAAACTTTTATAACTTGAAAAAAAAAAAATAGTGAAGATGGTATTGCAACATCAAATAATATAAAATTATGGATTTTATTTTAAGTCTATTTTGAAAATTATTTGTATATATTAGCAGTTTTTCATTCTGATATTTTGTAAATGATCAAATTTAAGGTGCTATGTTATTTTTTAATAATCTTTCTTAAGCTTATGGCATTTACTTTTTGTGTATGTGCAGTGGAACTAACCTTAACGTGCTAGAAATTCCAATGAGCGAGGTAAATGATTCAGCTATAAAGAAATATTCTAGATCCCTGACATCTCTAACAACTTTAGACATCAGCTACTGCAACTATATCACCTACAAAGGAATCGAAATATTGGGAAATAATTGCACGTCTCTTATAAGCCTGAAGAGAAACCTAACTCCTGTTGAGTTCGAATCAACCCAAAATAATGAAGGGGCCGCTCAAGTTAATGAAAGAGAAGCATTAGCTATAGCCAATACGATGTTCGAGCTTGAGCAACTCGAGTTAGCCTATGGTCGCTTTAGTGACTATGGGTTAGATGCTATTCTTAGCAACTGCAAAGCATTATCTTTTCTCGACCTAAGTGGATGCCAGTACGTGAAGCTTAAGGGTGATGTTGGCTCAAAGTTCTATGCACTCAAATCTTACAAAGATCCTTTTTGGGATTTTTATGAATTTTTTCCATCCAACGTCAATGATGACGATGATAATGATGATGATGATAATAATGATGATGATAATGATAATGATGATGATAATAACGAATAGTATGATTAAATATTGGTTTGGAGCTTTGGCTAATAATCAAGAGGTCTTGGGTTTGTAGCTTATATAAATGATGTGCGTGTGAGCTTACCTTAACGACTCAAATGTCCTAAAAAATGGGAAAGTAACCTTAACATCTTGTTTTAGAAGCTTAAAAGTTTGGTTATTGTGTTATGGTAATTGCCATTTTATAATTTCAATTCAAAAACTTTCTATCCTATAGATTTTATGTTTTCCATAGTACTTTTTTTATCTAGATCTCTTCTAGTTTTTTTTATTATTATTAAGACTTTGATTCTAGTAAACTATATAAGCGTCCACAATCATGCTCCATGCTTCCGTATGTGGATTGTTCTTTATGATTTGATCTTCTATTTTATTGATATATATTGGTACTCTATTAAATATCTATTATTAAATCGTAAAAAGAGTGACAATTCTATTAAAACTTACAAAATAATAATAGAGCTCCATTTCTAGTTGATCTTCACCAAATTTTTTATTAAATTAAGGTGATGATTTTAAATTAATTAGTTTTTAAGTAGTTAAGAAATATTTGTAGTTTTTATCATCTTATCAAAAATAACGTATATATTAATTTATTAATTTTTCATGTTTTGAAATAATTCTAAAAATTATCATAAGAATACATTAATAAACGAAAAGATATTTTAAATTTATGATATATAACATCCAATATCTTAATTAATTATTAAATAGTATTTTTTTTAATCTTGTATGTATCAAATGGGATTATTTTGTCATTTAAAATCTTAAAATGATTCTTAAATTTAGGTTTGTAACTTCTTATACAAGATATGTGATTAAGGTTTCATTTGGAATGGCTTTCGTACTACTTTTTAAAGCATATTTTATGTAAAAAAAAATTAATTAAAAAATTGCTTTAAGAAGCAGTAAAAAAGTTGCCCTAAGCGCCGTCTCGGGAACCATAAGATTAATTTTTTTATCTTCTGGTTCCATTTGAATGATGGCGGAGGGTTGTCGGTCATCATCTCCTGATGACCAAAATACCTCAAAAATCCATTCTACCAGGTTTCCCTATGATTCTAATCATGGTGGATCCAAAGGTAGAAATTCTAGGAACCACGAATTGGTGATCAAACAAGGACCTTTGGTTATCACCGAAGGTTGGTTTCTTCCAAACCATAATGTGGTTTCGGTGTTGGGCAAAGGTAAATAAACTTTGGAAAGTTTGGGAAAGAAGTTTCCGGTGATTCCTTCCTCCCCATTGAAGAATTGGTTGGCTGGTGCGGTGAATGACTCGGAGGCATCATCTTCCATTGGTTGTAAGTTGAAGGTAAATGGATTTTCAAACTTACCCTGTGTTGAGGAGGAAAATCAAGAGTTTTTTAATTTGAATTTGATGAAATCTAAGGAAGCTGAAGGATTGATTTCTGGTGTTGGAAATCAATTAGCAGTTGATCAGGATATCTTACCGAATAATGAAAATTTAAATTTGGTAAATGTTTGGTCTAAGAATCAGCATATAGCATCCAATCCAATTCATTCTGACTTGGAAGAAAATGATGACTCGGATGTAGTTAAACTTGACATGAGTAAGGTTGCTAAAAATGTTAAATTGCTTCAAAAATCTCTAGTTGTGAAGGTGTTTGGAAAAGGAATCTCGTTCTCTCTTTGTAGCATTGAATTAAGGCGTCAATGGGATAAATTTGGGAAGTTTCATATTACCTCATTGGGACTTGAATGGATTTTGTGTTCATTTTATTCTCCTCGGATAATGGAAGAAGTATTGAGTGGAGGTCCATGGTATGTGGGAGGGCACATTATAGGAATGGATAAATTGACACATCAATTTAACCCTACGTCGTTGAAAGGGCTATCATCTCCGATTTGGATTCGCTTATCTCATTTGCCTCTACATTGTTGGGATGAGACTAATGTTACCAAAATTGTCTCAAAGATAGGAGTTCCCTTGTTGTTGGATGGGAAAATGTTTAAATGGGGAAGGCGTGAATTTGCTTGAGCATGTGTACGAATTAATATAGACTCTAAGCTACCTCATGGAGTTTGGATTGAAGGGTTATATGGAAAATTTTTTCAGAAAATTGAATATAAAAAAATATCCTCTTTTTGTTTCAATTGTGGCAAAATAGGTCACAAAATGGAGACATGTACAGAAGTTGATAAACTAGTGGGCAATAAAGTTTTAGATGATGCTCAAGGAATCAATTTGGTGAATTCAAAAATGCTTGGATCATGTTTTGATATGAAATCTAATGACAAATCTTATGGTCCTTGGATTCATGTCAAGTTTAAGAGGAATAGAAGATTTTAAAAGCAGAAATCTCAAGTTTCAGCTGAGATGAAGAATCCTGAAGATAGCTTGGCACCGATTGAAGAGCAATATGAGAACAAATTCAAATTAATGTCCCAAGTTTTTGCTGAAGAATTTGTTAGGATGGATGATGAAGAACATGAATTGCAAGCCAAAGATAGCAGGATAGATCCAGATTTTCAAGGCTCGGTGATAGAAGATAAAATTACAGATTCTTATTTGGATAGTGTTGAACCAGAACAGCTAGAAGATGGTGAAACATATCCAAGTGTTGAGTATGCTGGAATGGTAGAAGATTTGCATGATTGTTCTACTATTCTGGAACAAGTTGAGGTAGAAAAAATAGAGGTTTTGGGTACTAAGAGTGCTGAAAACAAAGATCCAAATTCAGTTAATGAAGAACTTACTCTGGTTGATCATTTGAAGTGCAAGGAGCATGAGAAGAGCATGGAAGTATTGGCTGGATGACAAAGTTCTGTCACTCCTTTGGCTAAGGGAAACAAAGTGAAGAGTAATGAAGTTGTGATTAAGGATGGAAAAATTTTTATTCCTTCCAAATCAGGAAATTAAAAAAAAAGTTTAATAAATATTTGAATGTGTTTGGTACAATTGAAGGGAGTCTAAGAGGAAGTTGGGTAATCTTGGTGATAGTGTTAGATCCACTTCATCATTTGCCTCTTGATATGGTTATATTTACGTTTGAAGGAATCCAAGGTTGGCTTGTAGATTGGGCAAAGAGGTTGAAGATACTAAATAACATAATTTGTGAAGAAGTGAAGATGGAAGTTTCATTCTCAGCGGTTTTTTATGGGTTTTTTTTTATGTGCTTTGTTTAGTTTTCTTGTGTTTTCTAATTTTAGTTTGAGCATAAATTGGAATTTGGAAAGGAGAGCTAGATTAATGGAACCTAAGCATCTCTCTATTTTTTATTTTCTACCTAATCAAGAATTTTGGGAAATTAATCAACCTTATGGGTTCTTTAATCTTTGGTATCCCCTCCACCCCAATTGGTTTAAAATGATAAGTAGAGGATCTTATTTTCATTATGATAATTCCTTTTTTCTGAATTTCTTCTTTATGCTTAAATTTCTTCTAATAAAGGCTTCCTTTCTCTTTGAAGGGATTGCCTATGTTTTAGTTTGTAATAGCTTCTTTTTATTTTAATGATATATGCATCTTTCAAAAAAAAAGCGTCATCCTGGGGGATTTTAGGGTTTCCTTCCTCCTCTTGTGATCTTTTTGCCTCCGCGTCTTCTCCACCGGTGAAATCTTGTGTTCTACTTACTTTCCCTATGCTGGTGTTTATCCATGTTGGTTGGCCCTGTTAGGGCTTCGAAGTTATGGCGGGGGCTTCTTCCTCTACTCATTGGTGGAATGTTGCCTCTCAGGTTTAAGATACAAACAAAGGTTTCTTTAACTTGGATTCGGGGGCTCCTTCTCCTCCTCAGTCGCATTTTCTTAAGGAAGTTCTCTCTGATTCTTCGGCAAGTTATACCCTACCCTCTATAACTCAATCGACGTTTAATGGTGTGTCGGCTGTTATGCTTTTGGATGAAGAAGTTCTAAAACTTGCTTCTCTTCAATTTACTCTTTGGAAAATTTGGGCTGCGACGGCCAAATCCGGATTCGATTCATGTTTTTTTTAGTAGCCTTAAGCTCTCGGGTTTTTATTCGGTTGGTGTTATGATTCGAAACATGTTGTGATCCAGCTGTTGAATGATTTAGATTACAGTCATGTGTTTTCCCTCAAATCGTATTTTATTCTTAATTGCCAAATGTGTATCATGAAGTGGACTCCTTTCTTTGATGTTAGAGAAGAATCCCCCATTGTGTCGATTTGGATCTCTTTTCCTAACCTTAGACTTCATTTTTTCAATGCTAAAGTTCTACATGCACTTGGATTTATTTTCGGCCGCCCCTTGCAAACTGATCAGACTACTGCATCTAAAAATTGTTCGTTTGTGGCTAGGGTTTTAGTTGAAGTTGATATCACTAAGAAACATGCTAAGGAAGTTTGGCTCGACTCTAAAACTTTTGGTTACTTACAAAAAGTGGAGTTTGAAAAAGTCCTGATTTTTGTAATCATTGTAAACTCATGGTCATGCAGTTTTTGATTACTTCAAATTGCATCCAGGTTTTAAAAAAAAATTTCATCAACTCAGTGGGGAAGGCGGTCACTAATGCTACAGATACTACAAACGAGAATGTTGATGACCAGATTCTTTTGAATCAGGTCGAGACCTAATCCCCTATTGAGAAGGTTGGAAATGAAAATCTTAATGATTCAGATAATTTGATGGTTTTGGATAATAGACTTAATCTATCTTCTGAAAGAGTTTCACCTAAGGATAAACATATTGAGGAAGGTGATAAGCTTCCTTTTTTTTTGTCTCTATTGATTATATGATACAAAATAAAGAGAATCCTTCTCTATTTATTAATATGGATATTAATGAAAAGGAGATGTGGGTCTCCGAAAGGATTCTACTCGTGGGAGAATATAATGCAAAGGGTACGATTGCACCATTCCATAGAACAAAATGGTCGTAGACCTTTACACTCTGCAAAACAGATCAATGGGAGAGTAGACGAGATTATATATACAATTAACTATGGAGGATAACGACTTTCATCTACACACCTCGATGGGTAATAATATATATAACCTAATCAAAGTTAGGAGATTTCCCCCATTCGATATATCAGCTCGAATGGGATTTATTTGATGTGGGGATCGGTTTCCCACAGGCACAAGCCCGCATGGTTAATTACATCATAGGCCTTGACCTAAGAAAACTCTCGATTAAGGATGTTGTATTATTTTCTTCTTAATTTAATGCACACTGATAGTTCCTAAATTCTATTCCGAGGAGGATAAACTCAATTTAAAACTACTTTGAGTGATATGTTATCATTTAGTTATTCTAAAGATATTATGCACGGAACAAACATGCACGATAAATGATCAAATGCATGAAATCACATCGAATCATCATTGACCCGACCACAAGCATTTTAAAATATGATAAGAGAACAGCATATGATCAAAAGGAGTGAATCCTAAGGCCGACAAAGAGTTGAAGTAACATACGCAAGGTGACCCTTCATCAACACAGTGGTGCAATATACAAGCAAATGAATCAATATATGAAATATGAAAGTGACAAGATTGTGTAAGTGACCGATGCCAAAAAGGAGGTCAACAAACACAACCCCAATATGTGTGGTGAATAATTGGTGAATCGCACGTGTTGGCGTTTACTTCCTTATCTCTAAAAAGGTACAACTCAACAACCACGAAGGAGACTCACAAGAAAGATGCAACCCTATGATCAACTAAAGAGACTCACTAAGAAGATGTAATCCTACAATCAACTAATGAGAATCAAGAAACATACATTCACACAACAATCATATAATAAGTGCCCCAACATGTTATGCTCACACAAATCACATAATCATGCAATCAAGCAGTCTTATCATTAAATCACAATATTATATAATCATATAAACATCACATAACCATGCGATAAATATACGATAAACGTATAATCATACCAAACCATACAATAATACGCAAATGATTGTGTAATAGTCACTAAAAATCATATAACTGTGCAATGATTACATGATCACACAAAATGAGATATTATTGTGCTTATTCCAAAAAAAGACTCTACTACCAACTAGAATGATTTTAGACCTATTAGTCTTTATACTTTCTTTAATAAACTTGTGGCTAAAATCATTGCTTCTAGGTTAATGTACATCCGCAAAGAATCATCTCTTTCAACTAAACTGCTTTGTGAAAGGTAGGAGCATTTTTTATAATATTCTTTTGGCCCAAGAGATGGTTCATGATATTAATGCTAAAGTTACTGGAGGGAATTTCATTTTTAAACTTGATATTACTAAGGCTTATAATAATTTGAACTAGCATTTTCTTTACAATGTGCTTTCTCTTTTTTGTTTTAGTCAATCCTTCATTATGCTTATTAAGAATAGTATTGAAAATTTATATTTTTCTGTGATCATTAGTAGTTGTAACCATGGTTTCTTTAAATCTGAGCATGGGTTAAGACAAGGGGATCCATTATCGCCTTCTCTTTTTATTATTGCTATGAAATACCTCTCTAGAGGTCTTAAGGATCTTTATAGAAGATATCCTACTTTCCATTTTTGTACTGTTCGTGGCATACCTATTACGCATCTCAGTTTTGTTGATGACTTTATTATTTTCTTGAATGCTTCTATTAAAAATGTTATTTTAATTTCTGTCTCAATTTCAAAGTATGAGTGGTTTGTCCATTAACAAGGATAAGAGTAATTTAATTTATGGCAAGTCGGTGAATCGTAGTAGAATTAGTGTGCTTAAAAGAATTTGTGGTTTTAATTCTACCTTGCTTCCTATTAAATATTTAGGCACCCCTCTTTTCAAAGGGAGAAAAAGAAATCGCATGTTTGATAATATTTTTACGATGTTCCAAAAAAAACTCCTTAACTGGTCTTCTAATTTTCTTTCTTTTAGGGGTAGGTTGGTTTTGATTAAAAGTATTTTTAATTTTGATTCCAATATTTATCTTTCACACTTTGCAACCTTCCTCCATGATTTGTATGAGAATGGAAAGAATGCTCAATAAATTTTTTTGGGGATCTAAAAATAATAAGTCTTATATTAATTAGGAGCTACTTGGAACAAGGTTTGTGGGGTTTTCAATGAGGGTTTTTTGGGTCGCAAGAGTATTCTTGATATTGTGCATGCTTTTTCTCATAAATTATGGTTTGCCTTTATAACTTGAAAAAAAAAGTGAAGATGGTATTGCAACATCCAATAATAAAAATTATTGATTCGATTTTAAGTCTATTTTGAAAATTATTTATATATATTAGTAGTTTTTCATTCTGATATTTTATAAATGATCAAATTTAATGTGGTATGTTATTTTTTAATAATCTTTCTTAAGCTTATGACATTTACTTTTTGTGTATGCGCAGTAGAACTAACCTTAATGTGCAATAACAATTTCCCGAAGTCTAACGTCTGCCTGACCATATTCATAACAGCATAGCAAAAAAGAGAAGTTATCCAACATCCACCTGACCATATTCGTAATGGCGGATGAGGATGACCCTATATTTACCTGACCATATTCGAAATGATAAAACAAAGGGTCAAAGAAAAGGGGAGTTCAACATTCGTCTGACCATATTCATAACGACGAATGAGAATAGCTCAATATCCATCTGACCATATTCGCAACAGTGAATAAAGAGCTTCCCTGAAGTCTAATGTCTGTTTGACCATATTCGTAATAGCGGGACAAAAGAGAAAGTCCAATATTCACCTAGCCATATTCACAACTGTAAATAAGGACGACTCAATATTTGTCTGACCTTATTCGAAACGGTGAAATAATAAGTCACTAGAAAACTTGACAACCCCCAAACAGTAAATAAAAATAGAGGGAATTAAGAGGTGGTGATGTATGCCTCATAGGGACTCTATTGGGCACCCAACTAGAAAGGGGAGTTTAATATTCACCTAACAATATTCACAACGGCGAATGAGAACAGCTCAATATCCACCTGATCATATTCGCAACATAGAATAGAGAGCTCTCCCGAAAGTCTAATGTCCACCTGACCATATTCAAAATGATGGGACAAAAGAAAAAAGTCCAGCATTCACTTGACCATATTCTCAACAGTGAATGAGGATTGTAATAATGGAATCACCCCACACAAGGGATGAGAGGGAGAGGATATGCTCTTTTTATGGATCATCATAAGAAATTTTCTTTAAGTGTTTAAAGGAGTCAACCAACACTTACTCTATATTTTAAATAAAATAGAGATAAATTTTCATTAAGAAAAATAAGTCCCTTACTCTCTAAAGAAAAATTTCCTCAAAATTTTATCTTATATTTTAAAATCTTAACTTTTCTCAAGTTAATCTTTCTTTTGAAAAATTTGCATATGTCAAATTTAAGGACCCTTCCATTGAAAATAGCATTTCGATTTTTATTTGGACTGATGTGAATCAAGATCTAATCTAGAAGAGCTCAAATAAGGGAGATGATAGATACTAGAGTCTATGCAAATATATGAATTATGCAATTAAAATAGAATATGGACTTCATTTGAAATGATACGAATTGAGATTAAATCTAAAAGAGTTCCAGCTAGGAACCGATTGAAATTAAAATTTTGACTTAAATAAGGATTGAAATAGATTAATCTAAATTTAAATTTAAAGCTTAAGATCAAATATCTAATAAACTTAAAATTTTAATCAAATCTTTATACATTAAAAAGATCTACTCTTCACTAAGGATGAAGAGAAGATAGTGGAGTAGAAAAGATGAAGCCAACCTAGGCACCAAACTAGGAATACCTACATATGAGAATAATACAACATCTAAAGATGGAGAGAGAAAAATGTCCTACCGTCACCAGAAATCTATGGGTCTCCGAAAGCATTCTACTCGTGGGAAAACAGAATGCAAAGGGTATGATTGCACCATCCCATAGGATAAAACAGTCGTAGACCTTTACACTCTATACAAGCAGATTAATGGAAGAGCATACGAGATTATATATACGATTAACCATGAAGGATAATGGCTTTCACCTACACATCTCAATGGATAATAATAGATATAACATAATCAAAGTAATGAGATTTTTCCCATTCGATACATCCGCTCGAATGGGATTATTTGATGTGGGGATCAGTTTTCCACGGGTGCAAGCCCCATGGTTAATTACATCCTAGGCCTTAACCTAAGAAAACTCTCGATTAAAGATGTTGTATTATTTTCTTCTTAATTTAATGCATAGTGAAAGTTCCTAAGTTCTATTCCGAGGATGATAAACTCAATTTAAAACTACTTTGAATGATATGTTATATTATATCATTTAGTTTGGGGCTTTTGGTACTAATCAAGAGGTCTTGGGTTTGTAGCTTATATATATGATGTGTGTATGAGTTTACCTTAATGGCTCAAATGTCCTAAAAAATGGGAAAGTAACCTTAACATCTTGTGCTCGAAGTTTAAAGTTTGGTTTTTGCGCTATGGTAATTATCATTTTGTAATTTCAATTAAAAAACTTTCAATCCTAAAGATTATGTTTGCCATAGTACTTTTTTTATCTAGATCTCTTCTAGTTTTTTTTTATTACTATTATTGAGACTTTGATTCTAGTAAACTATATAGGCGTCCACAATCATGCTCCATGCTTCGGTATGCGGATTGTTCTTTATGATTATGATCTTCTATTTTATTAATATATATTGGTACTATATTAAATATATATTATTAAATCGCAAAAAGAGTGACAATTCTATTAAAAGTTACAAAATAATAATAGAGCTCCATTTCTAATTGATCTTCACCAAATTTTTTATTAAATTAAGGTCATGATTTTAAATTAATTAGTTTTTACGTAGTTAAGAAACATTTGTAGTTTTTTATCATCTTATCAAAAATAACGTATATATTAATTTATTAATTTTTCATGTTTTGAAATAATTCTAAAAATTATCATAAGAATACATTAATAAACGAAAAGATATTTTAAATTTATGATATATAACATCCAATATCTTAATTAATTATTAAATAGTATTTTTTTTAATCTTGTATGTATCAAATGGGATTATTTTGTCATTTAAAATCTTAAAATGATTCTTAAATTTAGGTTTGTAACTTCTTATACAAGATATGTGATTAAGGTTTCATTTGGAATGGCTTTCTTTCTAATCTTTAAAGCAGATTTTAGGTACAAAAAAATTAATTTTTATTAAAAAAATTGCTTTAAGAAGCAGTAAAAAAGTTGCCCTAAGCGCCGTCTCGGGAACCATAAGATTAATTTTTTTATCTTCTGGTTCCATTTGAATGATGGCGGAGGGTTGTCGGTCATCATCTCCTGATGACCAAAATACCTCAAAAATCCATTCTACCAGGTTTCCCTATGATTCTAATCATGGTGGATCCAAAGGTAGAAATTCTAGGAACCACGAATTGGTGATCAAACAAGGACCTTTGGTTATCACCGAAGGTTGGTTTCTTCCAAACCATAATGTGGTTTCGGTGTTGGGCAAAGGTAAATAAACTTTGGAAAGTTTGGGAAAGAAGTTTCCGGTGATTCCTTCCTCCCCATTGAAGAATTGGTTGGCTGGTGCGGTGAATGACTCGGAGGCATCATCTTCCATTGGTTGTAAGTTGAAGGTAAATGGATTTTCAAACTTACCCTGTGTTGAGGAGGAAAATCAAGAGTTTTTTAATTTGAATTTGATGAAATCTAAGGAAGCTGAAGGATTGATTTCTGGTGTTGGAAATCAATTAGCAGTTGATCAGGATATCTTACCGAATAATGAAAATTTAAATTTGGTAAATGTTTGGTCTAAGAATCAGCATATAGCATCCAATCCAATTCATTCTGACTTGGAAGAAAATGATGACTCAGATGTAGTTAAACTTGACATGAGTAAGGTTGTTAAAAATGTTAAATTGCTTCAAAAATCTCTAGTTGTGAAGGTGTTTGGAAAAGGAATCCCGTTCTCTCTTTGTAGCATTGAATTAAGGCGTCAATGGGATAAATTTGGGAAGTTTCATATTACCTCATTGGGACTTGAATGGATTTTGTGTTCATTTTATTCTCCTCGGATAATGGAAGAAGTATTGAGTGGAGGTCCATGGTATGTGGGAGGGCACATTATAGGAATGGATAAATTGACACATCAATTTAACCCTACGTCGTTGAAAGGGCTATCATCTCCGATTTGGATTCGCTTATCTCATTTGCCTCTACATTGTTGGGATGAGACTAATGTTACCAAAATTGTCTCAAAGATAGGAGTTCCCTTGTTGTTGGATGGGAAAATGTTTAAATGGGGAAGGCATGAATTTGCTTGAGCATGTGTATGAATTAATATAGACTCTAAGTTACCTCATGGAGTTTGGATTGAAGGGTTATATGGAAAATTTTTTCA
>NW_021500711.1:23923-51907 GCF_001605985.2 Dendrobium catenatum
GAAGAGAGAGGAGAGAAGAGATATTGTTGGTGAGATCGTTTTGAAGTTCGTTATTTGTTGTCTGAGTTGATACGCTTCTAGGATAAAGGTGTTTTTCTTGTAATTTCTCATAAATCAATCGCCCTTTGTAGACTTATCGAAGATGGATATTTGGAAGATTGTGGAAGTATACTCACTCACAGGGAAAAAATTTAAATAATTTTTTTATGAAAAAAGCTAACAGTTCCTAAGAAGGAAGAATCTATATTTCATGTTAGTTATGGAGTATTTGATGGAGATTTAACTTTATACCCTGCTTAAACATTACAAGTTAAGAGGGTGAACTTGCTCACATGAAAGACAGCAGAATAACGCCTTATAAGTATGTTTATACATAGCTCTGTTAGAGAAAAGTTATATCTTAATCTAACAGATTTGGTTTGTTTACTACTAATGAGGCTAAAGTTAATGTAAAAAGAAATTGCGTCATGCTACTTCAATTTATACATTCTTGTGCAAGTGGAAAAAGCAAAGTTTCATAAAGTTCACCATAGGGAAACTATTTAGGATAACAAATGTAAAAATTGAACTTTTTGGCTCTAGTTTGAAATCAAAGAACATTGGAATGGGCTGCGAACGGAAAAAAAATCTGCGGTTGGTGCTGTGCGCTGACTGAGAGAGAGAGAGCAAGTTGGTTGCAAGTGGAGAGTCCACAAGACATGAGACCTAACATTCATATTACACATGATTTCGAAGCACATGTAGCTTCATACATGAGAGCCTTTGTTAAGCTTGAAAGAATTTTTGTTTGTTTGTCTAATTTATTTTCTTTTTCTGGGTATTATGCAAGTTACTTAGTAGCATGTGTAATAATGTTGTCATTTCTTTAGAATTTGAAGTTTTTGACGCCAGCTTTGTATACTAATGTAGTTATTAGTATTGATTTGAATGTGGAGAATTCCTATTAGAATTGGTGTTGTATCAACAGACTTTTCTGAAGTTTCCTTAGACAGTGAAGCTCAACACTAGTATGATAATGTTTGCCAATTTATGTTCCTCAATCTTTGATTACGCATACAAAACAAAGCCATTAGATACATTATTGGTTGTGTCTCCCCTTTGGGCATTATTAGCTTCTCTATAGGTACAATTTTTTGGTTACAATAGTATTTTGCTTTATTTAAATTCGTAAAGAAAATTGTTTGTACACATTGGTTTTGATTTTGTAGAAACAAAAGCTCAGAATTGAGCTTGGAAGTTGTTTCTGCTAGTTTTATGATGACTTTTGTGCCAGCTTAAAAACAATGGGAAAAGATGTATAGATTTGTAAGGTTTTGTTTGAAACTGTGTTCTTCATTCAACTCAAGTTTTAGTTTAGTACAAATTTTTCAGTTTATATTTACAAATTCTTCAAAATGAGGCCAATTGGAGAATGTATATATACATTTTTGGGTAAGTCACCTTCTCTTTTGGTTGATTTTGGTATGCAGAACAAAGAAAATAAAGCCATTGTTGTTGATCCTGTAAGTGCTTCTGGTGTTTCAGCTCTTTATGCTTTGCTCATCCTAAAGGACTAATGGAAGGTACTAAAGATGTCCTTATTTGAGTGTATTTCTTATTACTGACTGCTTATGTAACTTGTTATAAGTAGTCAATTTGAGGCATTTGGTAAAGTAAAAAAAATAAAAAGTTGTATTAGAATTTTGCTCATGATAGCTAAGATAAGGGATCACACCTTCAGCATCCATGTGCCTCAAACAGCTGTGAACAACACTTCAGAATCTTGAATAGCATTCTTACTGCTGGAATATATTGTGGTTTTGAATAAATAGCTGGTTTCTACTATGTGTGCTTCTCATGTAGTAATGGCCCCATTAATGGCTAATATTACGATTGAAACAACAGGTAAATCCCATCACGCTAAATGGAGGCATCTTTTAAGTGTGTTTGATGAAACTATTTTATTTGTTCATGATGATTTTTTTTTATATTGTTTTTATGATGTTTTGTGACAGATTTGTCTCGCCCATAAAGTTTCCTTTATTTGAAAAACTACAATATTATGCATCTACTTTGATAAATTCCTTTCTACATGTCAAATTGGAAGCTGCATTTTGGAATCATTGAAGAGGAAACAGAGCTAAGCTTATTACATCCTTCTAGTGAACTGTTCCTTATGGATAGCATTCTTTTAGTGCAGCTCTCTAACAGATTTTCGATTATATGATAGATGGAGTGCTTTTCTCTTTCTGAATGCCACAAGTTTGTTAAATGTGATTATAGATTGATTGTGTCATTTACCTTGATAGAGCTGATTTTGTAATTTTATATTTTACTTTGTCATAAAAGTTAATGAATTATTTTTTATGTTAATAAGATGTTATCTTTTGTTTAAAAATTAAGAATTTTACATGATTAATGATTTCTGAGATCACATTTTTTATGTTAATATTGATGGATGTATTTGTAAAAAACATATGAATGAATATAATTTTCTTTTCTCCTAGCAAAATTCCTTGACAATGATACTGAGATTGAATATTAATTTTTTTTGGATTCTATGCTTTTTTTTATTGTTACCCATCAGCTAATAAAATGTGGTTATTTCTTTATTATGAAAATTTATCTAACTAATTTCAATGTAAAGGAGTGATGGATTTGATCTTAATTGTTTATAACAAGGCATAATAATTGGTTATAATAAATTTTTCTAACTAAATATGCATAACTTTTAATATCCATAACTAATATATTAAAACTTCATGAAATTAAATGGGGCATGTGGATTTAATTAGGTTGATTATTTTGCGACGCAATTTTTAATTTTGGTCGTTAAAGAGAAAATGTATTAATAAAATTACTAAATAGCATCCAAATAAATATTGACATATAGCGTCCAAAAAAAGGTCAAATATATATGTTCAATTTTAGCGACCAATACTAATTAGTGGTCTCTAATTTAAGCAACAAAAAAAAATTTTTGGTCGTAAAAGCCTCATCGACGAGGCTACTGGCGACAAATCAAAGACCCAAATATTTTTTGTCGCTATTTTCTTTAGTGTCCAAATTAACATTTTTTAGCGACCGAATTTTATTGGTCACTAATTAAGCTATTTTGCTTGTAGTGAGATTTATATCTACGATTATACATAAGATAGCTTTCACCTACACACCTTGATGGGTGATTATGTCACGAGATTTCCCCATTCGATACATCAGCCTCGAATGGGGTTTATTTGATGTGAGGATCGATTTTTCACGGGGCGCAAGCCCCATGGATTAATTACATCCTAGGCATTGACAACCTAAGAAACTCTCGATTAAGGACGTTGTATTATTCTCTTCTAATTTAGTGCTCAAAAGAAATTCCTAAATTCTAATTCTAAAGAGATAAACTCAATTTTAAAACTATTTTGAATGAGATGTTATATTATATCATTTAGTTATTTTTGTTTAATATATAGATATATATATATATATATATATATATATATATATATATATATATATATATATATATATATATATATATATTATATATATTTTCTATTTTAACCCGAATTTAATTTATCAAATTTCTTTAATTTTAAAATAATCAATGTATGTATGTATTTTTAATTTCTAAATATAATTTATTATAATTATTTAATTTTAAATTAATTAGAAAGATATTTATTTTTTATATATAAAAAAAAACATAATAATGATAATAATAGTAAAAGTAGCAATACTAATAATAATAATAAAATAATGATAATAATCTCAATTCATCTCATATCGGCACATGTCAAACGATGCCTAACTTGATTACAAATGGGATCATTTGAAAGATCTCGGCGATCCGCACGTGCTTGTGCAATCCATTTCACAAAACAAGATTTCAATCAAAAGATATTGTGCACAAAACAAAGATGCGCGATAAATGATCAAATATGTGAAATCACATCGAATCGTCATCGACCCGACCACATGTACTTTAAAACATGATAAGAGAATGGCATGTGATCAAAAGGAGTAAATTCTAAGGCCGACGATGAGTCGAGGTAACATACGCAAGGTGAACCTTCATCAACACAGCGGTGCAACATATAATCAAATGAATCGATATACAAAATATGAAAGTGACAAGATTGCACAAGTGACCGATGCCAAAAGGGAGGTCAACAAACACATCCTCAACATGTGTGGTGAACAATTGGAGAACCACACATGTTGGCGTTGACCTCCTTATCTCTAAGAAGGTACAACCCAACAACCACGAATGAGACTCACTAAGAAGATGCAACCTTATGATCAACTAAAGAGACTCACTAAGAAGATGTAATCCTACAATCAACTAATGAGAATCGAGAAACATACATTCACACAACAATCATGCAATAAGTGTCCCACCATGTTATGCTCACACAAATCACACAATGCTCATGCAATCATACATCAATCACATAATCATGCCATCAAGCAGTCTCATCATCAAATCATAATATTATATAATCAGACAAACATCACATAATCATGCGATAAATATATGATAAACATATAATCATACCAAACCACATAATAATAAGCAAATGATTTTGTAATAATCACTAGCAATCATATAACTGTGTAATGATTACATGATCACACAATGCTCATGCAACGATGCATCAGTCATATAGTCATGCAATCAAGCAATCATGTCACCAAAATCACAATATCATATAATAACCACCATATCATACGATAATCATATAACCATAAAATTACTACACACTCATGTCACAATCATCTCGTCGTCAAGTTATGCAATAGTGATGCGATCACTCAATAACACATGATCAGGTAATAAACACAACCACATAATGCTCATATGATCACATAATAATTTTTTAGTCACATAATGATTATCAAACCACATGATAAACAAACAATTATGAAATGATCACATAGCAATCGTATAATCTACAGTGATTCACATGATCATGCAATAATCGCTCGATGATATGCTCACATAATGATGCAATAGTCATCATATCATGCAATGATCATACAGGCATGCAACAATCAAGTTATACAGTGCTCACCCAATAATGCAATAATGGTGGGACAGAAGGAAGAAAAAGCCTAACATTCATCTGATTAAATTGAAATAATGAATGAAGAAGACTCAATGCTCACTTGACTAAATCAGAATAGTGAGAGAGATCTAAGAAAAGAAGCTCAATTATGTGCCTACTTACACTGAAACTGCAAAATAGAAGAAGGAAGGGATTCTATGCTTACATGAGCAAAATTAAAATAATGACATAAAGAACTAAAGTATACTCAACAATCACCTAGAGCACATTGTGGACGTCCGAAAGGACACTGCTCATGGGGTTCGAATGTAAAGGGATGTCCGCACTATCCCGTAGGATAAAATGATCATAGGTCTTTATACTCTGCATAAGCAGACCAATAGAATGGCAGATTAGACAATACATATGATTAATCATTGAGGATAGTGGCTCTTGCCTACACACCTCGATGGATAATAATATATATAGCTTGAATCACAATGTGTTTCCCCCACCCGATACATCAGCTCAGAGTGGGTTTAGTAGATAAGGAATTAAGTTTCCCACAGACGCAAGCCCCTGTGATTAATTACATCTCAGAATAGAGCCTGAGAAGACTCTCGATTAAGGAACATACATTATCCCTTCTAAAGTGGGATTGGCACAAGGGTATAGACTAAGAAGTCCTACTCAATGGGAAGAAAGGTCTCAAATGGCTTAGTCAGTATGCGGGGTTCATACCAGCATTCTGAGGGACTAAGATACTAAAGAGAAAACTGGAGAAAAGAAAGTCAACCACTCAATACATGTGTGAAAGAAAGATGGAAGTGGCGTCATCCAGATAAGTATGATTTATAGTCCCTGAAGAGCAGGGAACATACCCACTATTTAGGCGTACTACGAGACCGAATGTAGTAGCCTTGAATCCTAAATCTAAATTGGGTTTAGTGTTCTATGAACAACGCTAAAACCCATGTCCTAACTAATGCAGTGTAAAAACCTGAACTTACCCCAAACTAGATTGGGGAGCCAACTAACCACCTAAGATATTTAAAACTATGTGGTACACTCATTTTATGAAAGATAGGTGGGTGGTATAGTTTTTGGAAGTTAAGGCCGACATCTAGAGAGTTTCCTAATTGGCCTTATACTTATGTTGGGTGAATGCTCCTAGAGCTAATGCAATTCAAATTTTCATTAAATTAGTTTTTAATACAATGCATATTAGTTTGGAAGATCCAAATCAGGTATGCTTTAGATTTTAAAAATAGGCTTATAGAAAAATAATTTTTAGAAGGAGACTAGACTTCCCCAGATCTGGCACCTCATCCTCATAGGCCAAATTATCCAAACTCTACTCGCAAGCGGGGAAGTGTCTCATAGAAGGAGAAAGAAGAAATGCAATAATATGCATACGACCCCGGACGGCTCTAGCAATTCCTTAGATTCGTTAAATTTCTATGTTATTTAAATCTTAAATTTTTAAATATTAGTTATTAGTAGAAAATATTTTAGTCCTTAAAGAGCCTAACGATATCCATGCTAAAATAAAAACATCATGCAAGAAAGAAACCTAAAAAAAACATGTAATTTCTACTACACAAGCATAATAAACACATCAATATAATCAAACTAATCAAGTAAATGTCTATATGACAACTGCCCTTTAATTATAACCTAGGGTATGTAGAAAATAAAGTGGCCAGACACCACTACCAACAACCCAGATTTCTAAGCCTATAACTGATGCAAGTGACTTTGAGTAGGATATTAAGTCTTCAGATCTTCAATCTCTTGGATTTCTTCTCCTTGGACTCCTTGGATCTCTCCTCCTTAGACTCATTGGATTTTTCGTGACTTGAATATCTAAACAAAAAGACAATTCCCCCCTCTAATGGGCATTGCCTTTTCTCTTTGGATATCTAAAAGCCATCCAAACTTGGTCTTCCAAATGAAAGAAGACTCTCCCCTTTGAGGATGTCTCCCCTTTGCAGTTTCTGAAGCACCTGTAGTAGTTATAATTATAATTTTAGCCCTCATTTATTTAGGGGAGCTAGCAAATTCTGAAGCACCTGCACAAAACATCATTAGAATATCCCAACTCAAATATCACCTTTGCAAATCAAACAAATTATTATAAATTTTACATAAATGGAAAGTAGTAAATCTAGACTCTCTTGCAAGGTTAACCTAGAAAAATCCCAAGTAATTTATAGTATCTCAAGCAGTTTATATGAAAAGTAAAGATGCTCATCACACCTCCCCCTTTTATTTAGTATTACATGAGCATGGCCACCTATAAAAAAAGTAATATATATATATATATATATATATATATATCATCCCTAACCTAGGGGTATATCTAATGCGCATCACCTCAATTCTCAGAGTGCAGGAAAAGTAAACAAACACAATAATTTCATTCACAACATGCAATGAAATCATTAGAAAACTCGGCACACAGCAGGAAAGTAAATCTCATCCTAGCTTAAGTCTAGAAGTGGTGCCCTAATAAGCAATTATGTGAGTATATAAGGCATGTGTGTCTTGGATAGATCCTAAGTTGGATAGTTAGTTAGTTGACTACAGTTCAAGTTTGTTGAAGGTTAGAAAAGAAAACTTTAATTAAAGTTTAAATATTAGTGATTTAGAGCCCATTTAAGTTAATTTTAGTTTGTTAATTCATTTTTAATGCTTAGGGTAATAGTATTTGAAGTTTAAGTTATATTAGCCATTTTTGGAAAGTCCCATATCCTCCTAGGTGCTAAGTTGAGGGGGTCCAAAAAGTCACTATAAAAAATAGGTTATGTTTGGGATTCCTAACACTTTAGGTAAATACTAGAGCTTAAGGTAAGTAGTTAGGCTTTGAGTTTGCTGGATTTGGAGTTTCCTATGCAAAGTTATGAATTTTTAAAGTTTTGGTCAATTAATGAATTATTAAAACTGCCTAACTATGGGTGATTTTATGATTTTGATCCAAATCAGCTCTAAACTGATTGAAATCACCCCCGAAGGTTAGAAATGGCCCAAGAAAATGTTTCCAAGTGTTTGGAGAAATTTTGGAATTTTAAAAAAAATTTAATTATCTAATAAGGGCAAAATGGTTATTTTGATTAAAGTTGAAATTGAGGGTCAGATTGAGGTCAAACAGAGAAGCCCTATTTATCTCAAGTTAAGGATAGAATTTTGAATAATTCAACCTATTATGAATATTTTTCTGATCTAAAATTGATTTATTATAATTTTTAGAAGTTACTGGGCCCTATATAACGAGTAAATTAGGGTTTGTTAATTAAGGGGTCTAAAGACTCCTAAAAATTCCTAAAAAAATCTAGGAGGTTTAAAATGTTACTAAGTTTAAATGTTAAAGTTTTCATGTAGATCAGGGATCTACCCTAGCTTCTAGAATTTTTCTAAGTTCGCTATATGGATCCTTAATTATTGTCCTTAGGATGTCACTACGTTATATGGATTTAAAATAAAGTTCTTGACTAACCCTCAAGGTAAAAATGCATGGAGTACATAAAAGAAGTAAACATGCTATATCCTTAGATCTAGGAAAGCTTAAACTAAGTGCTTGTGCATCCTACACAAGCAAACTATGACAAAAGAAAAGTAAATGCGCTTAACAAAATGATTAATGAATGATTGGGACTAGGGGTGTAAACGAGTCAAGTTTTGACACTATCAAGCTCAGCTCGTCAGCTGGAAAGCGAGCTTGAGCTCGAGCTCGTCCCAATGTTATCGAGTCCAAGCAGGCTCACGAGCCTCGGCGGTCCGGGCAGCCTTCGAGCGAGTCATCCTCATCTGTGTCATCCCGTCGAGCTAGCCATCGGAGAAGACATTGAAAATAAAATCTATTTTTTTTTCATATAGGGAGAAGAGAAGGCTTGCTATAGCTTTTTACCTTTCCCCAAAAAAGTAAAAGTAAGCTGCAGCATTTTACCTTTCCCAAAAATAATAAAAGCAAGCTTAGCAGTTTTCATTGATTAGATTCAAATAAAAGTAACATTATATATTATTTTATGGTAGGAAATACCAAATTGCAGCTTGAGTTTTTTGGAATTCCCACCCGATGACCCGCCTTCTTCATTTTGAATTACCGCCTTAAATCATTTATATTTTTTTTAATTCAAATAATCAATCGAGCTTGGCTCGTGAGCTTGCGAGCCGAGCTCTCACCAAGCTCAAACTCGAGCTCGTTTAGCAAACGAGCTCGAGTTTAAGCTCGAGCTCCAGCTCACGGCTCAATAAGCTCGGCTCGTGAGCTCGTTATCGAGTCGAGTTCCGAGCCGGCTCATGAGCCAGTCGGCTCACTTACACCCCTAATTGGGACTCAAACAATCACTAATCCACTCCTCCATAATTTCTCTTCAACAAGCAATAAATCTATGTTTAGAAATTTCACAAATAGTGACTCCAAAATATATTTAATAATATGAGTAATTTTAAAAATAATTTAAAATACTTATAAAGATTAAATTTGGAAAAATAATGTAATTAAAAAAAATCAATTGTATAAATATTAATTTAGGGGAATCACACGCCATACCTAACGAGGTTTTCAAAAAGGTTTGAAAATAAATTTTTAGTTTAAATATAATTATTATAATAATAATGTATTGAAATAATATCTAAATAATTGAATATCACATGGATGCGGAAATATGCCTAGAATTAAAAAGATTGTTTCTGAAAAATTTTAGAATGAAAAATTAAGATTTGTCTTAAAAACTAAGGTATTATAAACTAAAAATGGATTTAAAATGAAAAGTTATGAAATTATCGTTTAATATATGCAAATAAATTATTTAAGAGTAATTTAAAAAAATAATTAATGATTAAAATAATTATAAATAAAATTAAATTAAAGTGAGAAAACATGTGAAAATTTAATGTTATTTATTAAAATAAATAATGTAATATTTTTAAAATAATAATAATAATAAGGACAATAATGAAAATAACTATTGCTTTGAAATAATCATAAATGTAATAAATAGTTAATAATATAATGATGATAATTTCAAATTAATAATATACTAAACTAATAATAGTAATTAATAATTAAAAATAATTCAATTAAAAATAAAGGATAATAATAAGTAAAAATTAATTAAATAGTATTAATATTTTAAAATAAAGTAATTTAAATAATGATAATAAAGAAATGAATGAAAATATGAACAATTCGATGTATTATACGTCATTTTTGGATTAAAAATGGATTTATTATGATTATTTGAAGAAATCTGATTTAAAAAAGATTTACAATTAATTTTAAACAAAAAAATGGCGGTGCCGGCGATCAGAGGGACACGTAGCAGCTCGATACTGGGCAGCTCAAACCGCGGCAATCATTGGGGATGATTGCACGATTAATGGCCAATTATTGTGCTGCGGCAATCATTGGCCATTAATGCTAATATCGGCGACGGCAGATGCGGATTTGACTTAACACAGTCAACATGCCGCACCCGCCATTGGATGCTCCGCGTTTTGAATCAACCGTCGGGACTGAGTCGGACGATGATTCGATCTGAGGGAAGCATATATTCAGTCAGATGGAAGTGCGAGGCGATGTGATCCTAGCCGTTGATCGTAAGATCAACAGTCTTGGTCTCACGCCATTACCACAGAACATAAACTGATGCGCTAAATAATAATTTGACTTGTTTGATCGATCGGATCTATCAAATGAGCTGAAATTTGAAACATGTATTTATAATATGAAGAGCATCCATGGGATACCTATTTGGACTTCCAAGAATCACTTTATGAAAAGTTATTTAAACCTAAGTGTTCTAGACTAGGGTTGAAGAATTTACTGAAAATACCCAATGGATTTGGGAGATCTCTGGCGTGGTGCACTTGTAAACTGTCCATGCTCCTATTTGCAGAAGAAACTGTGTTTTGAAACGCAGTGGATCAACGGGAAAATCTCTTAGAAGCTATTTGGCCTCAAGTTGTTGAAATCTGGCCACCGGTGAGCTTTGACCGATCGGGATTGCCTTGGGGGAAGTAGAGGAAGGTGAGGGGAGTTATCACCCCAAAGCACTCAGTCTGAGGAAGCTTGGAAAGAGAGGGAGCAAAGAAAAAGTCCCTCTCAAGCCCTAATTTTGGCTATTTAAGGCCCTAGGTCGCAAAAGAACGGCTAGGATTGAATCAAGATCAAATTAGGAGGGAAAATAAGTGGAATATCACGGGATTTTGAATTTGGGATGATCTGGATTTAATTTTGTGCATTAAAGGCTTTAAATTGGACTTAAATAAGTCAAATTGACCTATTTAAGACCTGGGTTGACCAAGTCAAGGTTTGACTTGGTCAACTCAACCAAATAGGTCAAAGGAGGTGAAGGTTTTGAGTCCAATGAAGATTGGCATTGATTTGGATCTAATTTAGGGTTCTATTGGGTCTAAATGGGTTAAACTGACCCATTTATGACTTGGGTTGACCAAGTCCATAAGTGACTCAGTCAAACCAGTCAACTAGACCCAAGGAGGTGTAGGTTTGAGCCTAAGAGATGTTGAATTAGTTTTGAACTGAATTCAGGCTCAAACAGGTCTAATGGGTCAACTTAGGTTGGCTTGGTCAACAAGGTTGACCCATGACTCAGATCTGAGCTCAACAAAGTTGGTCTGACCCTCTGAGTCCAGTGGAGGGGAGAAATTGAGCCAAGGAGCTCTGAAATTGGTTTGAAACTAATTAGGAGTCAAGGTCAATTTGGGTCAACCCTGTTGACCTGGTCAACCAGGTGGACCCAGGACCTGGGCTGGGCTCAGCAGACTTGGCTTGACTCCTTGAACCCATTGGGATGGGTCCTGGGGTCTAGCCTGGTCAAATTTGGCCAAGTCAACTCTTTGACCTAGTCTGGGGAAAAAAAAGTCAATACACATGTCAAAGGTGATGCGATGAGAAAGGAATTTAACCATCACTTGATTAAATCAAAACAGTAAGGGATAACGATCAAAGATAAAGCAATGAAGAATGACAATCGAAGATAAAGATATTATATATCTGTCTGACCACATCGCAACAACAGAATAGAGAAAGGGAAAGGGGTCCCACATCCACTTGATCGGATCGAAATAGTGAATGGGGAAAACTCAGTGCTCACCTAACCAGATCAAAATAATGGGTAAGAGTAAGGAAAGAAAAGAATCAATTATTTGCCTTACTATCATGAAACAGCAGAATAGAGGAAGGAAGAGGGGTCCCACATCCACTTGACCAGATCGAAATAATGAATGGAGAAAACTTAAGGCTCTCTAGACCATATTCGAAATAGCAATTAAGGAGCCAAAAGAGACTCAACAACCAATAGAAAAAGTCAACAACCACTAAGAAAGTTAATGACCACTCGGTTAGAGATCTAAGGAAGAATTAAAAAGAGGGAATCACCCGTGGTTGGTACATATGCCTAAAAGAATAACAAAGATAGAACTCAACAATCACATGGTGAATACATCAAGGTGATGTGAAAAGGCAAGAAACACTCAACATTCACCCGTGCATCTGCCGAGGTGATACTAAGAGGACAAGGAAATACTCAACGATCACCCAGCGCATCTGCCAAGGTGATTTGAAGAGGACAGGAAACACTCAACGATCACCTGAAGTATCTGCCGAGGTGATATGAAAATGATAGGAAAACACTCAACGATCACCCGGAGCATCTGCCGAGGTGATACGAAGAGGACAAAGAAATACTCAACGATCACACACATCTGTTGAGATGATATGAAAGGGCAAAGAATTACTTGACAATCACTCAGAGCACACATCTAAGGTGATGCGAGGAGAAATGAATTCAACAATCACTTAAAAATCATAGGAAATAGGAAAGAGTAATAATCAAATGAAAGCAATAAGGAAGACTAATCAAAGATAGGAAAATCATCTATCTGCCTGACCACCTCGCAATAGCAGAATAAAGAAAAGAAAAGGGAGTCCCATATCCACCTGATCATATTCGCAACAGCGAATTGGGACAACTTAATGCTCGCTTGACCATATTCGAAATAGCAAAATAAGGAGTTAAATTGGAGGGAGTTCTACATTCGTCTGACCATATTCATAATAGAGAATGAGAACAAATCAATATCCACCTGACCATATTCGCAATATCAAATAAAGAGCTTCCCCGAAGTTTAATGTCTGCCTAACCATATTCATAACATTAGAGCAAAAGAGAGAAGTGATCCAACATCCACCTAACCATATTCGTAATGGCGGATGAGGATGACCCAATGTTTACCTGATCATATTCAAAATGATAAAACAAAGGGTCAAATAACATGGGAGTTCAACATTCGCATGACCATATTCGTAACAGCGAATGAGAACAGATCAATATCCACTTGTTCATATTCGCAACAACGAATAAAGAGCTTCCCCAAAGTCTAATATCTGTTTGACCATATTCATAATAGCAGGACAAAATAGAAAGTCTAACATTCACCTGACCATATTCGCAACAGTGAAAGAGAATGACTCAATGTTTGTCTAACCTTATTCAAAATGGTGAAACAAGGAGTCACTAGAAAACTCAACAACCCCCAAACAGGAAATAAAAATATGGGGAATTAAGAGGTGGTGAAGTATGCCTCCTAGGGACTCTATCGGGCATCCAACCAGAAAGGGGAGTTCAATATTCGTCTGACCATATTTGCAATGGCGAATGAGAACAACTCAATATCCATCTGACCATATTCGCGAGAGCCCTCCTGAAAGTCTAATGTCCACATGACCATATTCGAAATGGTGGGACAAAAGAAGAAAGTTCAGCATTCACTTGACCGTATTTCAAACAGTGAATGAGGACTACCCGATGTTTGCCTGACCACATTCACAACAGTGAGACAAAGGATAAAAGAAAAAAGGTTCAACATTCGCCTGATCATATTTATAATGGCGAATGAGAACAGCTCGGTATCCACTTGATCATATTCGCAACAATGAATAAAGAGCTTACCCCAAAAGTATAATGCCTGTCTGACCATATTCGAGATGGCAAGACAAAAGAAGAAAAATGATCCAACAACTATTGACCATATTCAAAATAGTGAATGAGGATTACTCAATATCTGTCTGACCATATTCGAAACGATAAAATAAAGAGTGAAAGAGAAATGAAGTGGCAGAAGGGATCTCTTGAGCATAGAAATCCACTAGAAATATCTAATGGAAAAATCTCTCCTATGGGTTTGTTCGTAGAGGAGCAACGATATGGAATAAAGATGAATACTCTTATGCAAAATTAAGGCAAAGCTATCATGACATTAATATGAGAAAGAACATGACAGGACAATCATATATGAAAAGATCTAAGGGGATGAACCCAACTAAGAAATGGAATAAGGACTTGAATGGAAGAGTGACTTCTAAAACAAGTGAGAAACACCAACAACTTGAATGGGATTGTGACTCCCAAGTAAGGGAACACAACAACAACCTGAATGGGATAATGACTCCTAAATAGGTGAATAAAATATACAACTTGAATGGGATAATGGCTCCAACGCAAGTGAACAAAACTAACAACTTGAATGGGATTGTGGCTCCCAAACAAGTGAGCAAAATCAATAACTTGAATGGGATAGTGACTCCCAAGAAAGTGAACAAAGCAAACAACTTGAATGGAATAATGACTCCCAAACAAGTGAATAAAATCAACCACTTGAATTGGAGAGTGGCCCCCAAACAAGTGAGCAAAATAACTACCTGAATGGGAGAGTGGCTCCCGAACAAGCGAGCAAAATCAATCACTTAAATGAGAGAGTGGCTCCTAAACAAGTGAATAAAATAATAACCTGAATGGGAGAGTGACTCCCAAACAAGTGAACAAAATCAGCGACTTGAATGGGAGAGTGGCTCCCAAATAAGAGATGGTGGCATATAAGATATCAAAAGAATAAATGCACGCCAGATGGTTGTTTCTAAGAAAAACAACCTTAACTCAAAAAAACCATGATTTGAAAGACAAAGAGTGCAATCAAGGAAAGAATCATATTAGTCCATAAGAACGATCTATAATCAGATGTTGTGGTCCAAAAATTTTTATGCATGAATTTTTAAAAGAAAAAGATGAATATTCAAGCATACTCAATAGTGGTGGCACTAAGAGATGTTAGAAACTCACCAATTAATTGAGAAAATTTTAATTCATATATTTTCAAAGAGTAGAAATTTTATCAAAGAGTAAAAGTATTATTTTTAAGAATGAAATATTTACTTCTTGATTATTTTGAACTGGTCAAAATGACATATGGGACCAAATTTGAAAGTTCAGAAAGAAATGGGTTGACTCCATCTAAAACCAAAAATATTAGGGATTTAAAATTTGCTAACCCAAGTTAAGCTCCCTACAAGCAAAACTAGGCTCTCTCCCTTATATATGCCTTTTTTTGAATTGAAATATAATTCTAAAAGATTTAAATTAGAGAAAGAAATTGAATCTTCTTCAATCTTCTTGCATGAAAAATATTTTATATCCAATGCATAACAATGAATTCAAAAATCATAATTTTCATACTCAAGTATCAAACAAATCAAAGGACATGTTTTCTGAGATTTAAATATTTACAAGAAAGAGAAGCCACTTACTTATTCATTTTGGGCTTATTTTATGTCCCTTTTAATAATTTTGGCGAACATTACGCCTCTCTTTTTTTTTGCGCACTTTGCACATCTTTTTATTTTGATACACTTTATGCATCTTTCATTTTTGGGTCACTTTGTGCCCCTTTAACAATTTTGGTGAACATTATGCTCCCTTTTTTGGCAATCAGCTTCATTTCTAAATCTTTTAAAAAATAATTTAAGGAAGAATGACCTTCGAAACAAACTGATCCTATGATAAGAATGAACAACTTAATTAAGAAAATTATGAAGTATATTCATCAGCATGCAAAAGAAGTCTATAAGATAGAAACTTGCAAGATAATGAAGAAAATTTTCATTTCTAAGCCCAATTCCAATTTGTCAAAGATTTTAATTCAAAAATGGAATCACCCCACATAAGGGATGGGAGGAAGAGGATATGCTCTTTTTATGGATCATTATAAGAAATTTTTTTAAGTGTTTAAAGGAGTTAACCAACATTTAGTCTATATTTTAAATAAAATAGAGGTAAATTTTCATTAAGGAAAATAAGTCCCTTACTCTCTAAAGAAAAATTCCCTCAAAGTTTATCTTATATTTTAAACTCTTAAACTTTTCTCAAGTTAATCTTTCTTTTGAAAAAATTATATATGTCAAATTTAAGGACCCTTCCATTGAAAATAGCATTTGGATTTTTATTTGGATTGATGTGAATCAAGATCTAATCTAGAAGAGCTCAAACAAGGGAGATGGTAGAGACTAGAGTTTATGCAAATATACAAATTATGTAATTAAAAATAGAATATGGACTTCATTTGAAATGATATGAATCGAGATTAAATCTAAAAGAGTTCCAGTTATGAACTGATTAAAATTAAAATTTTAACTTGAATAAGGGTTGAAATAGATTAATCTAAGTTTAAATTTAAAGCTTAAGAACAAAGATCTAATAAACTCAAAATTTTAAACAAATCTTTATACTTTAAAAAGATCTAATCTTCACTAAGGATAAAGAGAATAGAGTGGAGTAGAAAAGATGAACTCAACCTAGGCACCAAACTAGGAATACCTACAGAAGAGAATAATACAATATCCAAAGATGGAGAAAAAAACCTCTCCCATCATGGTCGTCAGAAATCTGTGGGTCTCTGAAAGGATTCTACTCGTGGGAGAATAGAATGCAAAGGGTACGATCGCACCATCCTATAGAACAAAATGGTCATAGACCTTTACACTCTACACAAACAGATCAATTGGAGAGCATATGAGATTATATATACGATTAATCATGGAGGATAGTGTCTTTCACCTACACATCTAGAAGGATAATAATATATATATAACCTAATCAAAGTCACGAGATTTCCCCCATTCGATACATCAGCTCGAATGGGATTTATTTAATATGGGGATCAATTTCCCACGAGCGCAAGCCCCCGTGGTTAAGTACATCCTAGGCCTTGACCGAAGAAAACTCTCGATTAAAGATGTTGTATTATTCTCTTTTTAATTTAGTGCACATAGAAAGTTCCTAAGTTCTTTTGCGATGAGGATAAACTCAATTTAAAACTATTTTGAATGAGATGTTATATTATATCAGTTAGTTATTTTTGTTTAATATGTATATTTATATCTATTTAATTTTATATTTTAACCTAAATTTAATTTATCAAATTCCTTTAATTTTAAAAAAATCAATCGTATGTATGTATTTTTAATTTCTAAATATAATTTATTACAATTATTTAATGTTAAATTAATTAGAAAGATATGTCTATTTTTTTTATATAAAAAAATATATTAATGATAATAATTATAGTAGCAGTAATAGTAATAATAATAATAATAATAATAATAAAATAATGATAATTATCTCAATTCATTTCATATCGGCACACATCAAATGATGTATGACTCAATTGCGAATGAGCTCATTTGAAATATATCAGTGATCCGAACGCGCTCGCGCAATCCATTTCACAAAACAAGATTTTGATCAAAAGATATTGTACACTAAACGAACATGCATGATAAATGATCAAATGCATGAAATCACATTGAATCGTCATCGACCCGACCACATGCGTTTTAAAACATGATAAGAGAATGACATTTGATCAAAAGGAGTAAATCCTAAGGCTGACGACGAGCCGAGGTAACATATGCAAGGTGACCCTTCATCAACACAGTGGTGCAACATACAAGAAAATGAATAGATATACGAAATATGAAAGTGACAAGATTGTGCAAGTGACCTATGCCAAAAAGGAGGTCAACAGGAGAATGTGGAGGAATGTGAATAAGGGGAATTTATCCCTAGAAATAGTTCTGGGCCTATTTCTGTGGTTCATGTTAATAATAATGATAAAGGGGGATCGTCTTCTTCTGATCTCTTTGATAGTGGCTCTAAAACTATTGATGGGGAAGGAACCCTTAAGGTAAATAAGAAGAAAAAGAAAAATGGTAAAGCTCATTTACCTGATACATCTCGTTCTACTAGGGCTCAAACTTTTACTAAAAGTTCTAATGATTAAAGCCCTTATTTGGAATGTAAGGGGTATTTGGGGGTTTTATTCTAGGACCCGTGTTTGGAATTTATGCCGTGTGCACAACATTCAACTATTGGTTTTACTTGAACCTTTTATTTCTACTGATAAAATTGCTATTATTATTTCTCGTTTGGGTTTTAACATGATATTTGTTAATTGTTCTAATAAATTTTGGATTTTGAGGAAGAGTCATTTCAACATCAATATTATTTCTAATTTTGCTCAAGTTGTTTATGTGCAAATTTCTTATTTTAATCTTAATTATAATGCTTCCTTTATGTATGATGCTTGTACTAGATTGGGTCGGCTTCCTCTCTATGATCTCTTACCAGATTTTGCTCTTAATTCAAATATTCATTGGTGTGTGGGTGGTGATTTTAATATTATTTCTAACGCTAATGAAAGAATAGGGGGTAACCCCCTAATATCGATGTTATGGATGACTTCAATTGCATGATTTCTAATTGTAACTTATATGATATTAGTTTTATTGGTGGGGCTTTTACTTGGAGTAGAACTTCTATGTGGCAAAGATTTGATAAGATCTCTTTAATAATGATTGGATAAGAGATTTTCTTATGACTTATGTTCAGCATTTGAGTAGAACTTTATTTGATCATGCTCCTTTACTTATGACAATATATGCTAATAAAATTAATGTTACTTTGACTTTTAGGTTTCAAAACAAGTGGCTCACTCATTCAAATTTTTTAAATGTAGTTTCTAATAATTGTCAGGTCCCAAGTCCTGTATGAGAAAAGTGGAGGGTTGAGATATGAATAATATTTTTCCACAATACCGTGAAGCAACAACACAATCCCTCTTGCCCACAATTTAGATGTTAAAACATCAGCAACAACATCTAAAACATTAGAATATCAAAACATGAGAATCACCCCATCGATGATAGGATTGGCTAATACAAAAAACACATCATTGCGAAGAATAATTTAGTCCGAACCCCTCTTATTAGTAGATCATTAGCAAATAAGATAATAAAATCAGGCATTTCACCCTCGAGGTCTATAGTAAAAACAACGAGAAGGGAAAAAATCTTCCATTTTCACAGATTGAATATACCCATAGTTCTCATAACCAGTCCAAACTCTGATTAGGATAACGCTTTGTAACATTTAAAACTCAAACTAAAAGCGAACCAAATTGAAGACCTCAGTGCCATTAGAACTAGCATTATTTTTCTCAAGAGGTGACCACATAAACTGACCCCCAAACCATGCAATGAATGCGGGGGGGGGGGGGGGGTGGGGAGGGGAAAGAGATAAGGCGAAGATTTAGGGGAAATAGACCCATATAGGAATGATAGGAATCTACATTGAATCAAACATGGGGAGTGCCACTTAAAAAACTTCTATGAAATAATTGCTAACGAAGTAAAGAGCGGTGGGAAACGTCCAAATAATTAAGTCGTTCATTCAAACCTTGATCAAACATTTTTTGATAACAAGTGATAGAGAAATCACCAAAGAGCTTTAAGTTAAAGAAATTTTTCGAATCACATCGAGAGGCGGACGACGCCCAGGGAATTTTCCAAAGGAGAGCAAATTGAAAAGGGCGAAGAGCAAGCATTCCTCATCTGAAATCACGGAGCTTGGTAAACCATGATTGAGAAGAAAGTTTGAGTGGGGGGAAAACTCCAGTAGAGGGCGAGCCCCAGACAAAACATCTTAAGAGATCACCAATTGTGTTTCCCAATCCAAAAATCCGGATCAATCAAATATATATAAGTTAATATTATTATTTAGGATTAGATACATAAAATTACATTAGATTTTTGTGGCATATTGTAAATCTCCCAAAGCTTTACATAAATGTGATTTGTTATTCTTTTTAAATTAATTATTATAAGAATTTTTAAGGAGTAAAATGTTCAATTATGGAGAGTTATCTATTTTAAAATTGAGAAATCGACAAACATAGAATATCATTAGATAAGAATAAAGGAACGCAAAATGATATTATATAATATAAATTAGAATATTGCGACACATTGAGTCGATTCCGACACTACAACTTGCACGGGCATAATGATGAATTTTTTTTTGTTGTGCCCAAATATTTGATATACTATTATGTCTACATCTTATAAATTTCCTGATTACACACAATTTATAACATAAAAAAGGAACCAATTTAACTTTAAGAAAGTTAATATAGTAAGAATGACCTTTTTATTATTTTAAATATTGTATGTTATATGCATATGTAAAAACATTTTAAGGTAATGCATAATAAATATTTATATTTTTTTTAACATAAATTTAATCAAAACTCACACATCAATACAAAAGCCTCGAAGAGCGATCTTATTGATACAAATATAAATGCCCTAAACTAATATACTAAGATATATGGCATAAAACGAATTGAAATGTAAAAGAAAATAAATTTTAAATTTCATTTGTATGATCATAATAGGGGCATTCACAATATTGTGATTGCAAAAATGTGATAAAAATTCACATGCTTCTTGGCTATATATCATATTGCATTCACGGCTTGAGGACGATTTTTTTAACTGTTCTAATTAAAGCATGCTTTATTATGTAAAAAAATAATTTTTTGTATAGAAAACCTGCATTTAAAAAATAATAAGAAATCATCCACAAAACAATATAAACCTATCACAACTATAAGTTTTAATTGCACATGAGCATTAAATTGACAGTGGACAAAAACTTTTTTTTAAAAAAAATTCCATCTTTGAATATTTATTAACTAGTTATCATATCTGAGAAAATAATAAGTTTATCGGTAAAAATTAATCTATATACACATTATTAATTTGTTTAATTAAATATATATATTTTTGTTAAAATTAAGGTAGGGCAACAATATATTAGATATAATTTACTGGTTTTAATATTTCGAAAATACACTATTTTTTCAATCTATGAAACTAATAATTATAATAAAATCAATCATATTAATATTTTAAAAAAAATCAACAATTTCTTATTCATAAGCATGCTTATTAAAACATAATATTAATATTTTAAATATAAAATTATAAAAGAGAGGAATTTATCTTAATTGTAAGTGCGCTCAATGCACACTATAAATATTTTTAAGTTAGCAAAATCAATATTTTTAAAGTAGCACAAAACTAATAAAATGCACAAATCACTAATGAGTCATAACCGTTTTTAGGATTGTACAATATAAATGTAAGAAATTTTAAATTAATTAGAATATATACTATAGTTTATATTTAAATACATGATAAATAATAATGGAATACAAATTATAATAAAACGGTAATGAAACAAAAATTTATATAAATTAGAGAAGAAATAGTATGGAAGATAAATTAAAATCATACGGCACACAAAACGAAAAAAATAAGGAATTTAATCTAAACTAAAAAGATAGGAAGTAAAAATCTAGGCTAAAGTTTGAATTGAATATCTCCTAATGTCCATACCCAAAAAGAAAATTGAATATTAATACACTAAATATAAACCATAATCACATTAATAAAATCCATTTGCTTTTAATATAATATTTCAGAACGTCTTTGACCATTTAAAAAAACCTTACAAAAATATAGTAAATCACTTGACTACAAACACTTGTTATTGAAACCTGCCACAAGCCATAAATTCCATTGAAGATTATATGAAAATAAAATACATAACCAAACAAAATAAGGAACAGAATCATAATAATCTTACAACTATAATGCCAACCTATAAGACTGCCACTCATATGGAGGGCCAAAAATTGCAGTTCTTTCCTATTATAAGGATGCTCAAACCTTCAAGGCTACACTGTAAATGATAAAAAATGTATAATCATTAAAAAAACAATTTAAAACATATCATTAATTAATAATACTTAAACGTCATAATTTACTCGTAGGTATAAATGTTCTGATTCTTTATAATAACCACCAGATATTCTCTCAACTAACATAAACGTGGAGCCCCACCAAACCTTTGCCTAGCTTTCATTTCTATTTGTAAACATAAGAGTTACCAATTCTTATACTACTGTAGCAATGAAAAAAATAAGAAGCACATGGAAAAATCCAAAATTAATGATAGATTTTTGATTATCATAACCATATTAACTAAAAAATCTTCTTATTACAATAATTATGATAGTTAAACATTAAATATTATTCCAAAAAAGAAACTTACCATTGCCATAGGTGGCTGAATTAGTTGGAATAATAGAAAAAGAAAAGGAAATCATATATACAACTATAATTAGATGGTTGTTAGAAGACTTAGAAAAGTTATCAGTCTCGGTAATGTATTTTGAACAAAGCAAGCATGTGAATTTCTAACCAGCAGGTTATCAAGTTTCTCAAATCTCTATTTACTGAATAATTTAAGAAACATTATGTTGATAATCAAGATTATATGGTGTTATGAATATTCTCAAATGAGATGTACTTCATGACAGTGTGCTGCAAAAAATCACTTATTTATTGAAAGCAAAATCTAACAAATTATTGAACTAGAAAAGAATCTAAGAAAAATGAGCACAAGGAAAAGTTAGATTTAGAGTTCCATGCATTTATCAGTCCAAACTATTCATCATAGTGCAACCGGTATACAACAAAAATAAAGTACGTTGATGATATCAACATCTGAAGCAAATTTAGGGATAAGACCAAAAAATTTAATAGTCTTGCCTGGAATAAATTTTCACTCATCAAGTAACTTCTGGTGTCAAATATTTAGAAAAAGAGAGGTCTAAAAGGTGACAAACCTTAGACAATGTTTGGAATAACCATAGTTTTGAGGTCTTTGAATTGTTGAAACTCTAGAAGAAATAAATTAACTTTTGCAACACATACACTTTTGATAGTGTCTCATAAATTAACTTTTGCAACAAAGTTAATTTAATAATAAAAATCTATAGAAGAAACACAAATTAAAAAAGAAAACCTAAATCCACAGTAAGCAAAATGCAAAGAAAAAAAAAAGTTACAAACTACAATTTTCACTTCAATTCAAGACCAGTCAGCCATAAAAGGACACGATGAAAAGGAAGTCGGCCAAAAATATAGTCAAATATATTGTTATTTATTCTGCTTCCTATTTTTTGTTTATTTCAAAGAAGCTGATGCAAAGAATGTTAGCAGAGAACAACAAAAAGGTGATGGACTAAATTGGGAAGCTTCAAGTTATCATGAGAGGTAGAAACATGAAGCCGGCCTATATACTCAAGGGTAGAACACAAAGACGGGCAAATATCCATGTCACCTAGAAATAGGAAGCCCCAAATATACAAATATTTCAAAACACTATTATTGAGTCCAAGTTAATAATCCAAATAAGAATTTGAAGAAGTAAATTAATATCCTTACTCACTTACTGCTGGTAGAATCTAATCTAATCATTTGACCTGAAATCAATAAGAAAGAATTGCAATATCAGCAATACAAAAAAGTAAAATATATAAAACAAGTAATCTAAGCAAACAACTCAGCTCCCAAAACCAAAACAACAAAATGAAATATATAGATAGATATAGAGAAAAGAGAGGTGTGTGAGCGCGCGCCAAGCCATTCCAACCACATGTCCCAAAGCAGTAAGCAACCAGGAACAAATAAAAACAAAGATATAGAATAATTAAGAAAGAGTGAGAAGAAGGTGAAGAAAGAGTGAGATGGAGTTTTTGCTGAATTGAAACATGATTTGCCGCTTAAAACCTGATGTTTGTGCTTGTGTTGATATGTAAAAGTAGCAAGATAAAGTATAAGCAAGTTAAAATACTAACGAAGCTATTAATTTATTTGAAAATGAGAAAAATATACAATTTTAAACTAATTTATCATATAATATATTTAATTTAAAAATAAATGAAATAAATTTGAAGATTTTATTCAGTTCAAATTTAATCTAAATACGTTCAAGACAATTGTAAGGATAAAGGCTATTTTTTAATTCAATATTTCTAATGGTTGGTAATCAATTAAATGGTTTAAAATCATTCTAGTTGGTAGTAGAGTCTTTTTGGAATAAACATAATATTAGTGGAAGAAAAAATTTAGGATAAGGATTTCCATTAAAAAAATTCTTTCACAGCCTCCACCACATCTAAACTTAATAATATCCCAAGTTTTAATAAAAAATTAGTAGTGAAACCATCCAGACCCGCAATAGAATTACCATTCATGTCTTTTAACAGTGTTCCAAATTTCATCCTCTGTAGGGGCTTCAGTGAGTAAAAGATTGTCTTCCTCACCAATAGAGCAAGAATCACATTAGGTTGGTAATAGGGGAGGTCAAAGTAATGCTATTAAAACTAATTTAAAAATGAATCCACTCATAATTAACAATTAACACATCCGTATTCATAAACACCACCCTTGATTATTAACAATTATGTGGATATGACTCTTGATTCTATTTTTGTTGGTCAAAGCATGAAAAAAGGAAGTGTTCCTATCCCCTCCAAATTTAGCCCAAAGCCTTTTATCTCCAGAAGATCTCTTCTTGATTTTGCAATTAGAAAAGGTAACTTTAACATTACAAGATTGGAAAGATTGTCAACTTATGGGATTCTCAAAAAACAACTTATCCAACTCTAAAACCTTATCTTCAACTTCCTTAATGTTAGAAAAAATATTTTTGTTCCACCATCTATGGACTTGTTTCAATCTACTCAACTTGGTCCAGAGACAAGACATGCCTTAATATATTATAAGGAGAAATAATGACATGACAATTATTAGAAAACTATACAATCAAGCCTTTATCCCACTACGTGGGGTCGTCTACATGAATCCTTTTTCTCCATTGTGTCCTATTAAAAGTCAAACTCTAGTTTAAATCTAATAAAGAAAGGTTATTCTTAATATTTTCTAACCAAACTTTTTAGGTCTACCCCTACCTTTCTTAACATAAGTCAATCTAATACCTCTACTCTATTAACCGGGTCATCGGAAGGCCGCCGTTTTATGTGACCAAACCATCTAAGGCGACTCTCTCTATCTTATCTTCTATTGAAGCTACTCCAACCTTTTCACGTATATGCTCATTTCGTATCTTATCTCTAAGGGTAAAGACACTCATCCACCCTGGAAGCATCCTCATCTCTGCCACACTTAACTTAGTATATGCTTCTCTTTTAATGGCCAACATTCGCACCATAAAAGCATTGCAGGCCTCACTACAATCTTATAGAATTTTCCCTTAAGTTTGAGGGGTACATTTCTATCACATAACAAGCCCGATGCATTCCTCCACTTCAACCATCCAACTTGAATTCTGCTGATAATATCCCCATCTATTTCACCATCACTCTGAATAATAGATCCAAGATATCTAAAACGTGTACTCTTATTAATGACTTGATCGCCCAAAGTCACAATCCCCTCACTAGGTTTATTACTACTAAATTACACTCCAAATATTCTGTTTTTAGATCTACTCAAGAGAAAACCTTTAGACTCTAAGGGTACCTCCATAATTCAAGTTTACCTTCAACTCCCTCTCTAGTCTTATCAACAAGAAAATATCATCAGCAAAAAGCATACACAAGGTACATCCTCTTGCAAATGTCTAGTGAGAACATCCATGACTAAAGCAAAAATATATGGGCTTAAGGCTGATCCTTGATGTAACCCAACCGAAATAGGGAAATACTTGGTCAATCCACCCTTGTGTTTGAACACAAATAAATAGCTCTTGCATACATATCTTTAATGATTTGAATATAAGCATTATTGACTCCTTTCTTTTCAAAACTCTCCATAGCACTTCTCTTGGAACTTTATTCATATGCTTTTCTAAATCAATAAATATCATATGTAGATCCTCCTTATTTTCTCTATATTTCTCCATCAAACCTCTTAATAAATGTATGGCTTCCACAGTCGACCTACCCGGCATGAATCCAAATTGATTTTGAGAAATATTAGTATCACGCCGCAAACCTCTGCTCCATAACTCACTCCCATATTTTTAAAGTATGACACATTAACTTAATACTCTATAATTCGCACAATCTTGTGCATCACCTTTATTCTTAAAAATAGGGATTAACACACTCATTCCCACTTATCTGGCATCTTTTTAGTCTTCAAAATAGTATTAAAAGTTTAGTAAGCCATAAATTCCTTCATCTCCTAAGCATTTCCACACCTCTATTGAATATCATCAGGTCCAACAGCTTTTCCACCCTTCATTTTCTTTAAAGCCTCTTTAACTTCAGTTTTACTAATACGCCGATAAAAACAGAAATCTTTATTTTTTATTTAGGGTGCTAAGATCACTATAGTCAATCTTATTTTGCAATCTTCATTAAAAAGTTTAGCAAAATATCTCATCCATTTGTTGAATATCATCTTCTAAAAAAAGTATTTTTTGATCTTCATCCTAATACACTTCACTTGAACTAAATCCTTACTACTTCTATCTCTTTTTTTGGCTAACTTATACATATATCTTCTACCTCTTTAGTATCTAATCTATTATATAAATCACTAAAAGCTAATGTCTTTGCATCGCATATTGCTTTCTTAGCATCCTTACGAGCCACTTTATATATTTCCCAATTATACAAAATTTTTTAAAATTAAACCAATTTTATAAACAAAGCTTCTTATTTTTAATCTTTTCTTGCACATTTGGATTCCACCACCAACTATTTTTACTATTAGGAGCTTTCCCTTTGATACTCCAAGGACATCTTTTGCAATATTCTTAATATCACTATCCACTTTTTCCCACATAACATTAGCATCCTCATGCACAGACAAAATCTTAAGATTAAAATCTTATTCCCAAAAATATTTTTGTTAATATTCTTTAAATGCCCCCATCTAATCTTAAAAAATCATTTTACTATATTTTTTATTTTATGCCCATTTATCTTAAAGTCCAAAACTAATAATCGATGTTGGGTACATAAATTTTCACTCGGAATAACTTTACAATCTTTGCAATCTAAACGATTTAATTTTCTAATAAGAAAAATAATCAATCTGGGTTGTACTATATCCATTTTTATAAGTGATGAGATGCTCATTCTTTTTCTTAAATAAATAAATACAATTGAAAAATCATAAGCTAAACAAAAATCCAATATGGTCTTGCCACCTTCATTCGTCGTTCCAAATCCATGGCCACTATGAATGCTTTTAAAATCATCTACCTCTCTACCAACATGTCCATTTAAATCTCCTCCAATAAAAACTCTTTCTTCAAGAGGTATCTTTTATATTAATTCTTCTAAGTCATTCCAAAAATTTAATTTAGGAACCCATATTCAAACCTAGTTGAGGAGCATAAGCACTTATAATATTAACAATCTTATCATTAACAACAATCTTTAAAGCTATAATTCTATCTCCAATCCTATTAATTTTTATAATATTATCCTTTAAACTCTTATCTATAATAAACACCTACCCCATTTCTAGTACGACTCCTACCCGAATAACCAAAAGTTTAAATCCTAAACTATCAATTTCCTTAGCCTTCTGCCCAACCATTTAGTTCCTGAATGCACAAAATATTTAACTTCCTAGAATCATAATATATATTAATTCCATTAATTTTCCTGTAAGGGAACTTATATTCCAAGTTCCTATCCTAATTTTAGTTTCTTGGACTAGCTTCTTTGCCCACATCCATCCTTGATGTGGGAACCCTTGCCTATTTAACACTGCACCCGGGCGCCGGTGCAGCGGCCCTTGCAACACTTTCCACTCTATTCAGGCTATACAGCGCGTCGCTTTCAGGGGATGCCCTAGTATTAACATAATTTCTTAAAGGATTCATGTCATTATTGTTCGACAAGTTTATGCTGGCTGTCGACTACTAACGCAAACCCA
>NW_021500712.1:0-927 GCF_001605985.2 Dendrobium catenatum
AGTCTTTAGGTCTAAGTCCACTTTTACGGCATCCTATCGACATTCTTGCTTAAGTCCGCTCTTACGGCAGCCAATCCTAATTAAATCCGTCTCTAGGTGTAAGTCCTCCTACGGCATCCTATTGACATTTTTGAAGTTAGGTATAAGCATCCCTAGTGGCATCTTTTGAAGTTAGGTATAAATCTGGAGAGTATCATGATGAAAATATTGATTGGCTCATTCAATATTTTGAATATGAAGAAATAGTGCCTATCAAATCCCAAAATATTATCCTACAAGGATTCAACAAATGTTACGAAAACAAGGAATTCATGGAGGGATAACTAAACGAATAAGCCATTTATTTCAAAGAATATGGTATCAAAAGAATTTATAGGCATCACGAAAAAGTGATTGTCTTACAACCAAGGGCCTTGGATTTATTATATCTAAATATCCAGGGAGAAGGGCTTGTTATACAATTACAGGAAGATGTACAAAAGCTGAAGAAAAAGTGAAGAATGATTTTTATGAAGTAAATATCTCTGGTGATCAAGGCATGGATGCCAAACCAGCACCTGAAGAACTTGAAGATGGTGGACAAGAAGCCACTATGTATGACCTAAAAGAAGTTAATTTGGGAACTGAGGAGGACCCTCGCCCAACTTTCATTAGTTCTCACATTCCTGAAGAACAAATAGAAAAAATAAAAGAACTTCTCTATGAATTCAGGGACTGCTTTGCCTAGACATATGCTACGATGCCCGGCTTATCCCCTGATGTAGCAGTTCACAGATTTGCTATCAAACCAAAAGCAACACCCGTCAAGCAAGCTCCAAGAAGAATGAGATTGGAGATTGAAAAACAAGTGGTTGCAGAGACGAAGAAGCTTATAGATGCAGGCTTTATTCGAGAAGAAAAATATGCTGATTGGATCTCCAACATCAT
>NW_021500713.1:0-271 GCF_001605985.2 Dendrobium catenatum
TTTATGACTATTATTGAACAATGTAACATACTTAAATGTTTGATCTAGTTAAATATTAAATATGCAATTGAGAATGGTTGAATTACTGAGATTATAATGTAGTGTAATTTATCTATATGACACAATGGAGAAAAAGGATTCATGTAGCCGACCCCACGTAGTGGGATAAAGGCTTGATGTTGTTGTTGTTGTTGTAGGAAAAATGACAAACTAAATGATGCAACAACAATAACAATAACAATAACATCAAGCCTTGTCCCATCATGTGGAA
>NW_021500714.1:0-387 GCF_001605985.2 Dendrobium catenatum
CTGATACAGCGAGTTCAACACATCCTCGCATTTTTTCTGATCTCCCAGAAGGCTCTCCCCAACCACACATTGCGGAACTCCCTCACAATGTCCTACGTCGCAAGCTGCGAAGATTGGTACGGGAAGAGTTCCCCCGAGGAGATGTGAGACATACTCTCTGACAGAGGAATTTTCAGCAGTCATCACCTCTAACTGAAGTCATTCTTCAGCACCCTATTCCGGTCGGATTCAAAATGCCAAAGGTTGAGTCCTACGACGGGACGACCGACCCGTATGAGCATATCGACTACTACAGAACCATCATGCATATTCAACGAGCATCAGACGCGCTCCTCTGCCAGGTCTTTCATGCCACCCTTAAAGGACAGGCCCGAACATGGTTCTACT
>NW_021500715.1:0-395 GCF_001605985.2 Dendrobium catenatum
TTGACTGATGCTGAGTAAGTTGTGTTTCAATCCATCTGCAAGTAAAATATTTTCAATCATAAGGTTCTTGGAATTATCAATTATACATGCGCCTACCACCTTTTTGGTGGTGTTGTCTCCAAGAGTATTCTTGCCTCAAATCCTGGACTCTAGTACAACAAACTTATTGACATCACCAGTCATATGTCGAGAGCATCCACTGTCCAGGTACCACATACTCTCACGAGGCCTTTTGTGAGAGCCCACCTGTAAAATTATCAAATGTTAGATATAGGAACCTAAACAGGTTTGGGTCCCTCCTTATGAAAAGTAGAAAGCAATGCATGTGTGGTATGCTGTGGATCATGCACCTTAGGTATCCACACCTAATGTGCACTATGGTGAAACGTGCAAGT
>NW_021500716.1:0-372 GCF_001605985.2 Dendrobium catenatum
AGCAAATTAAAATGATCAAATAAAACATAAGAGTGGTCATTTCCGTTTAGGCTATGTTGCACACTAAGCACTTGGATTATCAAAACAATATAGAAATCAAGTCATGCAAATAGAATAGCCTTCAACAGAAATCCCTAATCTAACAATAAGATTAGAAGCAAATAAAGTGCACTCAATCCTACGTTTACTAAGCTTTGGCAACAGCGAAACAAAATCCTACGTTTACTGAGCTTAAGCAAAGGTGAAGCTCGCCTCCTTGTGAATCTCCATCACCTACAAGATTAGGGTGATTAGAAAGTAAATAAAAAGGGGAAGAAGTTCACCCTTATCAAAACCCGGAGACAAGTAGGCGATGTGTTGACGAAGTCTGTC
>NW_021500717.1:0-349 GCF_001605985.2 Dendrobium catenatum
GTTGAGTTATATTTTCATTTAAATTTAATAAAAAAAATATAATTTCAGATAATTTCTACAGACCGACAAAATACACAAAATGTATTTGACATTATAGAAAGCATGCCTACTCAATATTTGGTGAACATTGCACCTATCAACAACTAGAGACAGACTTGGGGCATCTCCAACAGAAAAACTCAGTTTCCACTCTAAAATGCAACAAAATTTTAAAATACAATAATTCATCTCTAATTGAACGACATTCTCCTGCAAATGTAACCATTTTCTCCTCTTTTGCGCGCTTTTTCGGCAAATCCTGTAGACCAATTTTTTTTAGTAGGTGAACAGTCCGATGTCAATATTGATG
>NW_021500718.1:0-245 GCF_001605985.2 Dendrobium catenatum
TTGGAAGAAGAATGACTATGGTGATGAATATATAATCATACAAAGGAAGCTCAACCGTACTTTAAAGGCCCTTTTTTTCTGGAATAGAAATAAGTGCAAGGATTTGAATTTGTTGAAGGAAAAATTAAAAAGGGAGATTCATGATATTCAAAATAAGGAATATTTGGATGATAATTGGTCGGTTGATGATCTTTTTGTGTTGAGGAAAAAAGTTCATGAACTGAATATTACATTGAGGCGTCTAT
>NW_021500719.1:0-362 GCF_001605985.2 Dendrobium catenatum
AGGACACATCTCACACACTTGCACTGTTCACCATAGTGCACATGGGTGTGGAGACCAAAATTGCATAATTCACACCATAACCCATATGCATTACATTCTACTTTTCATGAGAAGGGACCCAAACCTATTTGGGTTCCTAAATCTAACAGTTGTTGATTCCTGCAGGATTACTCTCACCAAAGACCTCGTGAGAGCATAGGATACTTGGACAAACGGAGGCTCAAAGCTCATAAGTGCTTGAACTTGCTGCTTAACAAATTCTTGAATTGCATTTTGATTATTATTATGTTTTGTTTTTGTGATAGTTTTTTTTGTTGTTCTAGTCTTTTTTTTTACTTTTGTATTCTTTATGATGATTTTTC
>NW_021500720.1:0-1754 GCF_001605985.2 Dendrobium catenatum
CGTCCAGTACTAAATCCAGTTCGTACAGACGAACTGTTCCTAAAAAAAAATCAGCTTTTTAAGGGTTTTACAGGAAGAGCCCCAGCCACATCATTGCCTGACAAAACCAACTACCAATAGCAAATATAAATCGTAGCTTCCACAAATCAGCTGAAAGATTCTTCGAGCAAAACCCAAGCCAATAAAATAAACCAAAGGGCCCGCAACAAACCCATAGCCCTTACCTACCCTGTCTGCTCCTCCCACAAGCCCGCCCATGAGAAACCGATCGGTCACGTAGCAAGGCAAGATCATTACCAAGAACATCTCCCCGAAAATACTCCGAAGAGGAAGCGAAATCAGACTCGTATTTGGATGAACAGTTGAGCCAATCGAGATGTACCATCACATCTATCCCAGAATTATCACCCACATGATACACCATTGCCTGATGTTCAATTAAATTAACTGGAACCTCAACAAAAGAGTTAGGAACTAAAGGGTTGAGGGATTAGGTAGAAACAACAACAGTAGCAGAGCCATCACACACCACACCCGAAGGTGAATCTGAGCAAAACTCACCCAAAATAGCAGGGGCAGGAATAGATTCATCTGTGCAAGGCACATTCACGGCACGAGTAGGAGAATATCTCGTGACAGACCTACCCGCACAAGACATAAAGGGTTTCAAACTTATGCCACAATCCGCAGCACCAGGCTCACTCAAAGACACCTGAGGAAAGATAGGAGAAGGGGCCTCACCCACCAAATTCACAACAGAGTCCAATTAGAAAAAATTAACCAGACTAGCCTCCACACGCTCTACACCAATATCAACAGGAGTAGCAAAATCAGTTGGAACACAAGGAGGAATACCCAAAGCAGGCGTAACACAATTTTCAACAGGATCAGGGGATAAAATAGTAAGCACATGCAAAACAATAGCCGCCCGGCCAACAGTGTCTTCCCCCTCTTAACCCACCACATAATTAGAAGGAAAAGCCCCATGGACAACCACCTCCTCCGAAACAGTCTGATTAACCAAAGCAGTAGAAGTAAGATTAGGAGGAAGAATCTTACAACCCACCTTAGAATGACCCAGAGCAAGACAATGCGAACAATAGTCCGGAAAATCTTCAAAGACCACAGATTGTACATAACCAGAGGAATCCGGACCGATCCAAATTTTATCCGGATAACGTTTGGATACATCCAATTCAACTAAAACTCGAGCAACAGACGGACGAGAACCAAAAGATGTCGCATTGTCCGTTTTCAAAGGTTTATCAAAAATCAAACCTAAACCATGAAGAATACGCAGGGCGAACAAATGAGGCCGAAGGTTATGAAAGGAAATCCAGATGGGGATAACAGGCGATTTAACCTCCACATCCAAAGGTGTCAATTTAATCAATTTCATATATCAATTACTCACAAAATATGATCTATGAGCAAAAACCCTACAGTAGTCCAAGTCATTTAAATATCATATTGATTGCCAATGATAAAAAACTTCTATGTGTAATTTGAATTTCACTTATTAAAATTTTACGATAATGAAAAAATATTACCTACAAAAAGTTGCATTTTACTACTCTAAATAGTAAAATTACCTATATTCTAATAAGAATTTTGTTTTTTGCCTCTATTTTTTTTGTTGCTATTGACCCATTTTCTTGTAGCTAAGAGTCGAGTCAAATTTGAGGCAACACCAACATTACTTATAATTTTATGCCCCCTAAAAATTAAGGTTGGACAGCCCCTGTAAAATTTTC
>NW_021500721.1:0-1165 GCF_001605985.2 Dendrobium catenatum
CTTTTATTTCTATATTTATATTAGTCTTCCTTTCTATACTTTATTATATTTAGTGTTTTTTCCTTTTTTTTCCTCTTTTTTGTGATGTTAAAAGGTGGAGCAGTGTATTATTTGCTTATATTTTAGTGAAATTTGCCTTGTTCTATTTAAGTTCTTTTTTTATGTCTCATTTTTTTCTTAAAAAAGAAAAAAAAAAAGAAATTCCTTACTTTACAAATTTTTAACAATAATGTTTATCATCATAAAAAAGGGGGAGATTATTACAAATTTAGGCCCAAGTATAATGATTTTGATGTTAACAAATATTATTATTTCTTTACTACACTATTCTTACATATCTATTTTGTTTTGACTTGCTCACTAACTTTTTAGGTCCACAATTTCACTTGTAATGCCAATCATCTCAAGATCGGGTAGACAATAGTTTAGTATATTTATAATTTAAATTTCAATATATTTTTTTGCCTTTCTTGAGTTAAGTCATATATCTAGTGGACCCCAAGCTAAGTAACCTTGCAAACACACACTTAGGAGGAGAAATTTGGTGAGTAAGAGATTTGTTTTTTTTTTTTGGCCTAATGGTACCTGATGATTTTCAAATCGTATAAAACAATTTCAAATCATACTAGATGATTAGTTAAACAATAAAAACCCTAATTAGGGCATCCCTTGTAAATAAGTTTGCTTAACAAATCATAATGTATGATCCATATCATATAGAATGATCAATTCAAATTACAAAATATAGATGCCAATTATAAGTTACGTAACATTTTAATTTTTAAATTTTATTCTAATCGTACAAGATGATATGCATTGTCCCAGATGATTTATGAAAATCATTCCTAAATTGATCTAATGATTCAGACACTAATTATTATTAGATTGATCAATCATACCATACAAGATGATCTATTATACATCATAGGATGATCCCCTATCGTCCAAGATGAAAACTATAATTTTCTTATATATATCGAGGAGATCATCCTGGACGTCTTGAGAGGGTTACAGAATGATATGTAAATCGCCACCCATTATCCCATATTGTTGTTGCGGATCTATGGTTTATGATTTTGATAATAACAAACATTCTTATTTCTCTACGACTGCCTTATGTACTGACACTTCAGGTTCACACGATCGGACTGCAATTTGGAACCAG
>NW_021500722.1:0-236 GCF_001605985.2 Dendrobium catenatum
GTCTACATAGGGTTTGATGATAGAAAGCGGGTGTCTCTGAAGTAAAATACAAGACTCCCTATAGGAGGAGTTGGTAAAGGGGGGCTAGGCTAGATATGAGTGGCAGGATATGAAGAGGAGATACCCTCAGTAAATCTACCCCTATTGAATCCTCCACTGGTATTATTCTTGCTCCTAAAAATATTTGTGATCAACTGCCAAATACATCTAGTTTTCCAATCGATTCATCTGAAGGT
>NW_021500723.1:0-389 GCF_001605985.2 Dendrobium catenatum
AGAATGTCTCTAATGTAAGAAGAAGTAGAGAATAAAAAAAAAAAAGACAAACATCAATTCTTCTACACAAAGAGGTGCACTGGAGCTTGATCTAAGATAATGGAATGCCTCTAATGTAAGAAAAAGGGAAGAACATTAGGACAAGGAAGATAAATACTACTTCTACACAAAAAGGGGAACTAGAGCTTGATCCAAGATAGTATAATGCCTCTAATATAAAACGAAGTATAAGATAAAAATATGTGAAATACAAAGGAAGATTGAAGATGAAAAGCGGTGTAAAATTATTCATCCCACATGGAAAATATTTATACTTAAAGTGGGAGGAGAAGGGTTTCATGAAATTTAAATGCAATAATTATAAGGATGCATGAAGGAAATTTATATGA
>NW_021500724.1:0-264 GCF_001605985.2 Dendrobium catenatum
TTGACAATACTCGATAGCTAAATAAACAAACTTGAACACCCTGACGTTCGACTCGTTTATATTCACGAACAAGATCGTTTAGAACTCGTGAACATGCTCATTAAGAAACTCGATTAAAAAGATCGATCATGTCTTATTTAATTAAAAAAATATTTAACTATTAACTAAAAATATATTTAACATTTATAACTAAGTTCATTTATATTATTGTTTAACTAATAATTTATTTTACATTATTTAAATATATATTACTATTTTAACACT
>NW_021500725.1:0-277 GCF_001605985.2 Dendrobium catenatum
CATCGCCTCTTCCTTCCTCCCGTCTGCCCTCAGCCCTCTAGCTTCCATCTCATAACCGGCTCACGGTATTGGCCCTCCATGCGGAACTCAACCCGCTCACGAGATCCGTTGTTGTTGCCAAAGACTCCCAGCTCATGAAATCGATCATCGGTACGATATAGAAGACTCTCCTCGCGCACGAGATCGACACTTGATGCGGAAGAAGGTAGACGTCTCTCTCTCTCTCTTGCTTGCCTGGAGCCTGTCGCTAGTCAACCTTGTGATTCTCATTTATATT
>NW_021500726.1:0-414 GCF_001605985.2 Dendrobium catenatum
AATTACAGAGAAGTTTATTCTCTCAGCTTTCTGTAATGTTTGCCTTCTCTGTTCCTTTTCTCGTTGCATTCGTTTACAGGTGCTCGAAGCTGAACTTCAACATTTACCATATAAATATTATTATTTATGATTTCAAATAATAAGAAGATGCAAAGAAATTAGTCAAACTTTAGAACAGAGGCGTCCAAATGATTTTTTGGGTCGGGTTTGTGTTGAATCCTAAACGGATTTGACTTAAATTGATCAAACTCAAACTCGACCCAATTAGACAAACATGTCAGAAATTTGGACCTAGACTAGACATGCCAAGTTACCAGGTTGACATGACCCAACAAAAAAACGATAGGTGCGAGATCACGACACGCAAGTGGAGAACGACCGCATGCAGGATTGGGCCAGCGCGAGCTAGACAAC
>NW_021500727.1:0-352 GCF_001605985.2 Dendrobium catenatum
TACCACTGTCGAAAGTGTGGCTCTGTTGACCTCCATCTCTGCTGCGCTGCCCTCCCGCTCGTGCTTGATGCGGACGATGGCCTTCGCCTTCATCTACACCATGAGATTGAAGGAGAAAGACTGGTGCTTCAGAAGCAATTGTAAAACAAATACAAATTGCACTTAACATGTGCAACAAAGATGTGGCCGGAGAGTTGGCAAAGGACTTATTGGCCGGAGAGTTGGCAAAGGACTTATTATGGCCAAGGTAGCAGCAGCAGTGGAACTATATATTGAATGTTAAATATTGACAGTATTTAATTTCTCTTAATTAGATATTAATTTTGTCTTAAATTTCTGCCAGCATGTATGG
>NW_021500728.1:0-372 GCF_001605985.2 Dendrobium catenatum
TGCATATTTCAAGTACCTTCTTTTACCGTCCTGAGCTATTTTCAATTATCTATTGCTTCAAATGCTTTGATATTATGGTCTTACCTATCATAAATTATGTAGCTTTATTGCTTATACAATTCCTTATGGTACAGAATTTCCAAACCTCAGCTATGTTTGGCTCATCTTAGGAAGCCATAAATGCAACATATTAACATTTTTAGTTCATGGCCTTACCCTCCAATGTTGCTGCTGCTAGACTTTCATATATAAAAAACTGTGCAGTGAGGCCGAGTGGGGGCTAATCAATTGAAGTTTCATTAATTAGTTTTTCTTTGTTTAACTTTGATAATTAGTTGTTGGTAGGACTCCAGTTTTGTTGTTTGTGATAAT
>NW_021500729.1:0-276 GCF_001605985.2 Dendrobium catenatum
CCTCCCACTTCCACTCAGGGATAGGCAACGACTGCAACAGTCCTCCTGGTCGCTGATGCTCTGCTTTCACCAACTGATAGGCTTCCCATCTAGCAACAAAATCTGCTACATCATTTTTCATTCCCGGCCACCAGAACAAACTCTTCATATCAGCATACATCTTACCACTGCCTGGATGAACAGTGTAGCCTGAATGATGAGATTCGTACATAATCTCATGCCTCAAATCCCCAAACATAGGTACCCACAACCTGTTCTTGCAGAAAATAGCACCAG
>NW_021500730.1:0-320 GCF_001605985.2 Dendrobium catenatum
GAAATCATGGCGAGACTCCAAAACTACCGCTATTCAAAGAGAAAAGCTTGATAGACTGAAAATTATTTCTTAATCGTGGAGTATTCAAGTTCAGACCTCAAGAACCATGGTGACAAGGCGAGGCGCTCGAGCCTAGGCGAGTCGAAAACACAGAGGTGAATAGCTTAGGACGAAGACGAAGGCAAAGAGTTGCTCGGGCTTAGTGCTTCTTTCTCAAGTTATGTGTGAAGGGTGCGATTTTTTTAATTTTTTTATTTTTTTAATTTGATTTAATGCAACTAATAATATACCTAATTGTCATAAATTAATATTTCATTTGG
>NW_021500731.1:0-279 GCF_001605985.2 Dendrobium catenatum
TTATCCGAATATGTTAACTAAGGGGTCAAAACTTGGTTTTTAGAATTAGGGAGATTCTTAAAGGTTTCAGATTTTTAATAAATACTAGACCTCATTATGAGTTGTTAGACAGGTAGCACACTCAATTTAGAGTTTTCTATGAAAAGTTATGAATTAACATTAGAAAGGTAGCACACTCAATCGATTGTTCTCCTTAGTATGACTTTGACCAAATTTTGGGGGGTTGACATTTTTTGAAAATTCTAGATTTTAATTAGAGTCATTATCCACTGAGTTTGA
>NW_021500732.1:0-211 GCF_001605985.2 Dendrobium catenatum
TTCTGGTCTTGATTAAGTTGCTCAATCCTAGTAAACATAGAGGGCCTAGGGTTTACAGGAGCAGTTTGAGACCTGCATCCCAAAGTGAATTCTAGGATAGGTTTCTGATTTGCAACCTCACTAGTTGGAACAATAGGGAACTCAGGTCCGTTAACAGACAATTGCAAATCCTCGAATCCTTTTCCAAACTTGATTACACTACCATCAACAA
>NW_021500733.1:0-202 GCF_001605985.2 Dendrobium catenatum
TACTTGCAGTGGCAGAAGCAACGGGCTAGGTCACAAGCAGCATGGAAGCAAGTGAAAGGTAAGAAAAATGAGTTTTGCGCTACTACATTTGTTCATTTAAATAAATTTATTAAAAATAAATACAATTTATCAGATAATTAAATAAATTTAAGCACTAATATATTTATATTTTATATTTATGAATATATTTTCATATAATTTA
>NW_021500734.1:0-238 GCF_001605985.2 Dendrobium catenatum
CCCAAGGCTAACCAAGAGGAGGGGGGGTGAATTGGTATTTTTAAAAAAATCTTTTTTATAATCAAAGAACAAAACTTAAAACAAAAATCACCAAAAAAAATCAAAGTGCAAAAAAATAAATGCGGAAAGTCAAAACAAAGAAAGATCACACAAGATTTATAGTGGTTCGGTCAACTTGACCTACGTCCACTCCCAAAGGCGCCCTCCGAGTATTGCACTACAAAAGTAACTCTCCTTC
>NW_021500735.1:0-310 GCF_001605985.2 Dendrobium catenatum
ATGAGAGGGGAAAAAAAGGAAGGAGAAAGGGCAGGGAAGAGTGAATGATGTCAACGTGGGGTAGGAAGACTCTTTGTTTCTGTAATCCCTCGGCTAGGTTTCTCTCATATGTTCATGTTAATATTCTTCGACAACATGTTATAAGGTTTTATTTGATGATCAAATCTTATCTAACATAACCTTTTTGCTTAGGTTGAGTAAGTAGGCTTGCGAGAAGGGAAAAATTAGGGGTGTCAATTCAGGTCAACGGGTTGGGTTCGGGTCGAACCTAGAATTGACCCAGCACTATTCGGGTCAACCCAAATCCTAC
>NW_021500736.1:0-36908 GCF_001605985.2 Dendrobium catenatum
GCTCGGCATAATGAAATTTCTTAATCCGTAATTTGGTGAAGTGTACCTATAAATTAAAATGATTTTAAACTCCAAATCCTCTCAAATGTAAACATTCATTCTAAGCATAGTTTGTACAGCATTCCAATGATCCTGTTACTTTTTTCATTATTCATTCGGACTTTTTAGGTGCCAGGCAAATAGAGATTTTACAGCACAAGTTCTTCTATTGTTTTCCAATATTTGCATTCAAAAACTTAGAGTATGTCCTCAATAATTGAAAGCATATAAGGCTTAACCTGTCAGTTAACCTCTAAAACCACGAGAATTATAACATTAATCATCAGTATACAACCTTGTCACAATTTAGCCCGTGTATGAAATACAAAGTCAGATTGAAAAAAAAATTGGTCAACCGACTGACCTTCTTCTTCTCCGATCAATGTAGCTCTGACGCCCGGAATCAACCTGCTCCGCATCGAGAGAATCCACACGCAAAGAAATCAACGAAAATAACAAGAATCACAAGCAAATCGAAATAGGACGAACAAGCACTTCACTTCACGGAGCTCATTATGAACCCTATCACCAGCGGCTTTTGATACCCTCTCTGGATCGCGCTCAGTCGAAGGATGAAGGGGCTCTGGCTACGAGAACGCGAGTAATAGGTAGCAAAGATGTAGGCACGAATTGGCTCATACTGCGAGATGTACGATTGCCCTATTCTCGGAGTTTCTTTAGATGAATCTTCCACTCATCTGTAAGATGCTACAAAGTCAACAAACCAGGTTGATTCGTGAAAGGCTAATGCTCAACGAGAATTGGATTTATATAGGATAGGCAGGTTTCAGCATCATGCAGGTTTTGTACGTGCTGGTTCATTTCTTCTAAAGAAGTGCAAGCAGCACGCTACGCTATAATTACCGGTAAGTTACCGACCAATTCAATTTTTTTTTTTTTTTTTTGTTTTGAGAAGATGCAAAAATTGCAATTAGAAGAAAAGAAGTAAACCTATCAACAAATTAGTCAAAAGAAGCTAATGATATCTTTTTAACATGCAAAAGTATCTTATAAAACTTAAATTTGTTATTTTAAACTTATACTAATGTAAATGAAAGTCCACTATAACCTATTTTGAAACTGTTAAGATGCGAGGGATACCGGGGTTGATTAGTATCCCAGAGTTCTCATCCAGTTAGAGAAGTAAGAAATAGTGAAAGACCACATAAACAATTAAGCAAAATTAAAATAACAATTAGAAGGAAGGAAAGAAAATAAAGCCTATAAAAAATACAATTTCAATGGGAAAAATTCAATCATAATTTAGTAGTCTCTTTGCAAAAACTTGAAGACCTTGTGTTCCATCTTCAAAAACATCTCTCTGTTTGTTTGTTGATCTACTGAAGTAATCCTTTTTCATATTAATGGGATATAATGGAAGAAGAACCTTTAAAAATGTTCTTCTTTGGTGTTCAGCCAATTTCGTCTTAGCAATTCAATTTTCAGGTTGAAGGAACTCATAAACTATATATAATTAAAAAACTCAAAAGTAATGATTCTGAAACTTCGATTTATAAGGATAAACTTCTTTATGTAACATTAAAAAGTAATTTTAAAACTTTTCAAATTATTTTGATCAACAAACCCCATATTAATATCGTACCACTTACCGTATTAATAATAAAATAAAAAGGGCAATTCGCATAACGAGCTTCCTGGCCCCAGCGGAGTGTTTTTTTTTTCAATATTTTTCTTTTTTAAAAAAAGGTCAGTTAGAACGCCGTATTTTTTATATAATATATAATTACGTATTCAAAATAATTTGTAAATGGGCTAGGTCCAATCCCACTTAATTTAATTTATATACCTATTATTTGATTATATTTATTCTGTTAAATATAATATGCTCATTTTAATTAAATTTATTTAGAAAAGAGAACAAAAAAGACTGTGCTTCGTTGGAATAGCTTCTGTTGCTATTTTCTGAAGCATTTTTCAGTAAAAAATTTCTTGAATTAAAAATTATTGTACTAAAAAATATTTATAAAAGCAACAAAAAAAATTTCACCAAACGAAAACCTGCAACTTTTTATATCATAAATACATATCCTCTATCTTCCTAGATTTTTAGTGGGGAAGAAGTATAACTTTATGAAAAATATATATTAGTAAAAATAAATGAATCACATTAAAATTAACTATAAAATAAAATATGCTATTTATCTTGCGTATATTACAAATTTAACAATGTTATAAATTATGTGGCAGACATGCGTGAAGTCTTTAAGGCTTCAGATTCTATGATAAAAATGGCTTGTATAAGTTTACATATTAAACGCTCTAGATGAATATCCCTAATTGAGCTAATAAGTCGAGTAGTAGGAAAGATTTTTATAAACCCTATGCTTCTCTAATTATTGTGGATGAGGTGGGCTATAAAAATTCGGGTCATGGTTGGGTTTGGATCCAACCTAGATCTGACCCGACCCGAACTCAACATGTTTTTGCAAAGAGGATACTTTTCGGACCCAGGTCAACCTGACACGACCCGCCAACCCGAGTCAGCGTTGGAAACTGCTACAGGCGGCGAGAGAGGGAGAGACAGCGGCATTGGGCGCATGGAGAGGCAGATGCGGCGGAGTCAGGCGCAGGGAGAGGGTGAATTTGTGGCATTGGCTTCAGGCGACGGGAGAGGGAGAGGCTAGGGTTTGGTCATTTGGACTTCGAACAGATCACCGGTAGCAGGGCTGCATGAGTTTGGGACTACAGCAGCATCGGGTGACTACGGGACTGCGAACGACTATATAAGTTCTCAACTGGGGGATTTGGATAGAATCGTGAATCTCAATTCTCGATAGCGGGACAACGACGGAATTTTGGATTTTGAAATGGGTCGTTTACTGTTCATAACAGGTCACAAGTCATTTTTGGGTTTTTGATCAACCCAAACTCGACCTGAGTTTTGAAACGGGTCAGTTTCTTGAACACGAACCCATCCCATTTGACAAACTGGTCGACAAAAACCAAAATTTTATCGGTTGGGTTTGAGTCGTGTTTTTGAGTCTTGTCAAATATTTACAACCTAGGTGGTAGTGGGTAGTGTAAAACACCTCCGAAGTGCATTTTTTTAGTGCAGTTAGTCCGTACGAATAGACTTTAGTACGGGACGAACTGAAGAAAATTGTGAAGAATCTGTATGGTTCGTCTGTACGAACCTGTACGAGCCTAGACGAACCGTCGGGACAAAATTTGTCTAGAGAGCAAATCGTCCAGGAACGAATACACTTCTTCTAGACGATATTTGTCTAGAGGGCAAATCGTCCCGGGACGAATACACTTCGTCCGGGACGATCTGTATGTGTATATATTGGATTGTGATCTTTTTCTGAAGAGAGAGAAAGCTGGAGAGAGAAAGGGAAGGAAAGAGAAGAGGAAGGCTTGATTTCGGAGGCCGCGGAGCGCTTTTCATCTGTTGCCGCTGTTAGAAGAATTGTTTATCTCGCAATAAGGACTCCGATTCCTATTTGTGATTTCGAAGATTTTGAGTTTTAGTATTTTCTTCTCAGTTTTGTGTTTTCGTTACCGAAAAATGTGCATAACTTTGTATTGACGAAACTTTTACCGCGTAACTTTTGGTATGTTATAGAAATAATGATTTTGCACGATTTGAGCATTTTCTGGAAAGTTTTCACCGAATATTTTAAATTCTGCGGAGTTTTAATCAAATAACAAATTATCTGGAGGTCGAAAATTATTGCTTCAGTACAATGAAAGTCTTGAAATTATGTTTTGCACTATCTATAGTAATTTGGTAATTTTCTGAAAAACTGTGCATTTTACCACGACTTCTGTCTGCTATACGATATTTTAAGGAGTTTTTTACATTGAGTTAAATCATGTTTTACGGTTACAATGCATTGATGAGATAATGATGAATGTTGTTATATGATTGAAGCTGTTGTTATATTATTGTGATACTACTGTGTACTGTGTGTGTGAAAGACAAGTAAATACTGGTTGAACCGTTGGTTGGAGACTGATTGACCTGTACATGATGGTGGGCCGACAGGCTTTCCTTTAAATATGGTTTAGTGTTATCCTCTACTAATCACATGATTACTTAAGGGAGTTATAAGGAGATGATTACTGTGCCGACGGGCAAAGAGTGACGACTCTTTTTACTGAGCCAACAGATACAGGATACAAGATACAAGATATTAATACAAGACTAAAAAACACCTTAATAGCCAGTGCTTTTACTTGCTCTGTATGACTACTGTACTGAATTACATGTTTAGCAGTATTGTTACTGCTACTGTACGGATTTATAGATACTGACGGATTTATCGTTACTGTACTGTACGGATTTAGTTACGACACGAATTTACTGTTAATGCATGATTTCACTGTTATACCATTACTATTCATGTCACTGGATTGTACTGATACTGATATAGGCACTGATACTACTAATTCACTTTATTTACATTATGCACGTGATATACTGTATAAGTGACATATGATTCATTGAACATGTGATATAGATTACTGGATTGCATGTGATTTACTAAGCACGTGATATTGGATAATTGAATTACAAGTATACGTTTTGATATGATTCTACGGCATTGATTGATTTCGACTGTTTCAAATAATGTTATGATTTTATTTCATTGATTTGATTTCAACAGTTCGTGATAGTATTGATTTGACGTTTTATACTGACTGATATTATTGAACCAATGATTTATCTTTATACGACTCATATTTGATTCTTATTGAAATGATGATTTATTGATTGATTTGATTGATCCTACCGATACAAAGATTTCTTTAACGATTTAACTGTCTACGGAATTGACTAGTGTTATAGATAGTGAAAACTACTGTAGAGATTTGACATACGTACTGATTCATTGAGCTTTACGTACTTTTATATGGTTTACTGATTCTTCTATTGCCAATTGAGGATTTTACTGTTTCTATATTGATATTGTTTACGCATTGACTACCGTTTCTGTACTGATTACTGTTTATATATTGATTTCTGATTCTGCATTGATTCAAATGATCATATGTAAGTGACTGCAATGATTTGACTGATTGACATGCATATTATTTCCGTACCGTGCTTTGATTTCAGTTGTAGGTTTTGGAGACCTGCTCGATTTTTTAAAGCTCATTATATGTGGTTAATATTTTCAGGTCATGGCAAAAGAGCAGGAGATTGAGGTTGATCAGGAATCTTCAGGTTTTTGTACTTTTGTTATAGTGATTCTTTTTGTACTCAGGATAGGATAGATTACTTGTGATTGATTTGTAGATCCTGAGTATTGTAAAGGTACTTTTGGGAATGAATAGAAATGTTTACATGATATTTTGAATTGTAGATTTTTGTTAGACTGTTTGTCACTGATTGATGACTATAGATTGCTCTAGTAGAAGATTGATTTAAAGGATTGACTGAATAATTTTTTCCAAGTTAGATCTTGGGGCGTCACAGGTAGTCTTTTGGTGAGATTAATTGTTAAAAAAGGCTATGAATATTTAGTTTGATGAGGGGTTTAGAGAGGTATATTAGTATAAATGCTAAGAATAGTCATAGGGGTGTAAACGAGTTGAGTCGAGTCAAGTATTTGAAAGTTCGTTAGGGCTGTTAAGCCCTTAAGAATTAGTACTCATTATTTGGCATCATCAAAATCTCAAACTCGGGGTCATGGGTTGCAACACCAACCATTCCAAGGATAAGAGACTCTAGTGGAAGAAGAAGTGGAACAATGCTTGGAGCAACCCTTGTGAATCCCCCTCACAAAATCCTCTCTCTCTCCCTCTCTCTCTCCTCTAGGCTCTCAAATCAAGAAAGCAGAAAAAGATCTTATTGCATAAGAAAATTTGGGTCCTTTAAATAGAATTTCAAGAATCGACATTATCGTCTAGGACGATAGAAATATCGTCCTGACCGATAAGTACAAAATAAGCTCAATCAGCCGGGATAATTTATGATGATTAAAAGAAAATTAGTTACATCATCCAGGCCGATACAATATCGTCCTGTCTGATTAGTTCAAATTTGAGTACAATCGTCCTGAACATCGCCCGGAATAGATGCTGGCCAATATCAATCGTCCGGGATATCATCCCAAACGATTCTGCAATCGGCCTGGCCGATGTGATCGTATCAATCAGCCTTAATTACTTTCCATAATTGCTAGATTAATTTAGGCATAATTGTGCTATATCTTCCAAGCCGATATGGAGATCGTCCAGGTTGATATTTTAAAATAAAGAATACCTAAATTGATTATGGCGGCTGATTCTTCCTAATTTGAGCCTATCGTCCTGGCTGATACAAGGAACATCCAAGACGATTTGCTTAATGATGACTACTTAACCATGATGCCCTAATTAGGGTTTCTATTTTTAGTTGGATCATCTTGACCGATATGAACATCATCTAGGCTAATGTACTTAAAACAGAAAAACTCAAAAAACCCCTCAAGTGTGTGTGTGTAAGGTTACTTAGCATCACGAACCACTTTTACGATTGAATCAACAAAAGAAAAATTACAGACTTGACTCACCCTAAATCTACCCGATCTTGAGCTGGCTTGAGTTGCATTCGATCTGTGGTCCTAAAAAATTAATAGGCAAGGTAACCGTAGAAAAACATGAATGTTTGCTATCATCAAAAGTCTAATCCATAATTTCATATTTGCAACAATCTCTCCATTTTTTATGATGGCAAACACAAATAAAGAATTCCAAGCAGTTATGATAGTTCAGTAAAAATAATGTGACGAAAAAGCAGTTCACTAAGTTCTAGAATTCAAAGTACAAGATATATCAACCTACTCCTCATTTTGACATCACAAAAAGGAGGGAAACACAATAAAACATAAATAAAAAACATAACAGAAACTAAAATAAAATATAAGAAAAACAAACTACAAAAAATAGAAACTAAAACTAGAAAAACGAGGGACCCTGGTCATTAGATGAAGGTGGTGGTGGCTGCTGAAAGTAACTAGAGAGCGTAGCAAACTGTGCCCCAAACTAGGCCATGTCCTGGTCGTGCTGCTGTTGGTGGTGTGCAACTAGGCATCGAAATGGGTCTCCCACTGATCAAATCTCTCCACCAACTGATCCAGCTGAAAGTGCTGGTGGAGAGGAACAGGTTCAGGAACAGGAGCGGGAGCGGGAGTCTCCTCCTCGGCCCCTTGAGCTTCCCCATCCCCTGGGTGGAGATGAGTACTATGAAGGGTATTGAAGGAACTGTTTGAGTAGACGAGTGGATGAAGGTCGAGAGGAATAGGATATTGAAGCTGGTATTTAGATTCTAGAACATAGGCAATAAGGTGTCCTAGAGTAAGATTGGATTTCCTCTTATGACCTGGATCACGGATTATAGTTAAATGCTCAATATAGCGAAAAAAACAGGTCAGTAACAATGAACTCTCTATAGGCCAGAACATAAAAGGTAGTAAGTGAAAGTAGTAGAGTGATGTAGACTCGGTCCCCGGCTTTTGGAATAATAGAAGTGCGAAGGACATGCTAGATTGTCCTAGCATCTTTGAGTAAAGATCTAGTCTCTCCAACATGAAAGTGTGCGTTGGTGTGGCGAAAAAAGTAATTTGCAGTGGACCAGTCAAAGTCAGGATCAGAGATAAGGGTATGCAGCTTATCCACAATGGTGGACAGCTGCAACAATTCAGCACAATCCTGATATGTGATCTCGACAGGACATCGATTCACATAAGAGGTGAGAGCAGTGTATGAAGAGTTTATGCGGAGGTTTGCATAAAATTCAAAAAGAAGTTCAGAACTAAAGGGGACTGCGAGGGTGAGAATAAAGCAAAGAGAAGTGTGAGTGAAAAGATCCAGTACCATATAGAAGAGATAGGATGGATTGATTGTTCGGGAGAGAGTAATGTTACACTCTTTGTAATGATGTTAAGTAGCCTGATCGTTTGCCTCCCAAAAATGAGGGTACAGTGTGCCCCTCGAGGAGATGCCAGACTTCTGACGAGCACACTTTCCACTAGCCATTTAGAAGAAAAAAGCAAGGAAACAGTAAGCAATAGCAAGTAGAAAGCCCAAGAGAAGACGTGAAGAAAAAATAGTTGAATTTGGGCTCTATTTAAAGAATTGGCCAGTTCGTCCAGGCCGATCGCAGGATCATCCAAGATGATCCGGTGCAATTATTGTGAACAGTCCAATTGGTCAAAAAGGCAGTACGATCGTCCAGGATGATCAGATATCGGCCGGGATGATTAGACATAGGCGATCGTCCCGAGGAGTTAGGCCAGACGACCGTTGAAAAAGCAGATCATCCAGGCCGATTAGGTGGATCGTCCAGGTCAATGCTCAATAATGGATCGTATCGGTCGAATTTAAAATATTTTAAATCATGCGCCACATGTATCGGCCAGGACGAACAGTGGATCATCCAGGACGATTGTGCAAAAATGGATTATCCCGGGCAAAATTATAGATTTTAAACGTGCTGACACGTGTATCGTCCAGGACGAACAGATGCATCAAATGGGATGATAACCAATAAATGCATCGTCTAGGATGAAAAAGTTATCGGCAAGGATGATCAAGATGATTGTAGCAGAGAACGATCATATTATCCAGGACGATAAAGGATTGTCCAGGACGATGAAAGCAGAAAAGTCAAAACATTCAGCAGATGGAGTTTTTGATGGAAAAAGAACAACTAAGAACAATAATTTTGAACTCAAAGGAAGGATGGAGGATCAGAGAAGTCTCAAAAATAATAAAATCAACTAAGAACAATAATGCTAAAACATAAAAAAAGGCATAAAAACTAGCAAATAAATAAGTTTATTTTTATTTAGCAAGACATGTATATGATAAATGCTCCAAATAATTAAATTTTAAAGATTTGTAAGATCAATAAGTTAAAGACGTCGAAATATGAAAATGGTAGAATATCCGATCCTGTTAACCCTAGCTCGGACTTCTTTCAGGGCAAAATCGTCTTTTGAAAACAAAAGCCCTAACTCAAAATAAACTAATTAGAAAGAAAAAAGATCCGTTCAAAACTTGCTCCAAAGAAAATATCTTATAGAATAATATATCAAAGCAATTTGTCTCAATCATGGAATTTGAAATCAAGCCTTTGAAAATATCAAGTAACCCATGATTTCTTTTAAAATTTTAAAATTTTGAAAGAGGGGTAAGCTTGCCTTTTGTGGGCTCATTTTATGCCTGTTGTCAATTTGAATGGCGCTCTTTGCGTATCTTTTGATTTTTGAAACACTTTTGTGTATATAATTTTTTAATTTGGCGTCATTGCGCATCTTTTTGTTTTTGGCATCATTGGCATTTCTATTTTTTTTTGTTTTTATAAGCTAGATCCCTTTTTCAACAACTCTTAAAATATATTTAGTTTTGAGTAGATCTTCCAGATATTAGCGAATAGAAACTCACTCTCTAATATGTTGAAGAATAGACCACAAAGCAGATTTTAGCAATTATATGATAAATGTAATGGCAAGATTTCAATTAACTTGAAAGATATATAAAAGCTTTGAATATTATAAATATAAGGTAGATTACTGTAGCAAGGTAGAAAAGATCTTAATTTCAAAAACCAGTTGTTAATTTGAGATAGACTTTTGTTTAGAAAAAAAAAAATTATACCACTAAAAGAGGTTAGAGGGAGGGAAACCATCAACGGTGTTTCTCACTTTAACAGATTTAGAGATGTTAAAACATTAACTATAAATCTCCAAAAAATAAAAATAAGGAGAAAATATCAATTCAGCGAAGATCCAAAAAGAAACGTGCTAAAAACAACAAAAGTAAAAATGAAAAAAAGTAGAAAAAGAAACAACCTAAATAAAAAGTAAAGAATTGATCAAAAAATCATGTAACTCAGATTTAATTAAGCAACAAAAATAAGCAATTAAGAGTCATGAGCCTCCGCAGTCCTAAGTACCATATGCTCTCATGAGGTCTTTGGTGAGAGCACACCTGCAAAATCATTAAATGTCAGATTTTGGAACCCAAACAGGTTTGGGTTCCTTCTTATGAAAAGAAGAATGTGATGCATGAGTGTTATGTAGTGAATTATGCAATTTGGGTCTTCATACCCAATGTGTACTAGGGTGAATGGTGCAAGTATGTGCTATGTGTCCTAACATGCTACATGAAAAATATCTCACTCCAGGAAAAGGATTTCTTAATCGGTTTGGGTTATAATGCCTCTTCCTAGTTATTGGCTTTGGATAAAATGTTGGTGTCATCCAATTTTTCTTACATGCATCCAATTCAGTTTTAAATCTCAAGTGAGCATTTTCTAAATCAATTTTCAAATAGTGCTTTTTATGCTCATATTCTTTAGTTGAAGTTTTAAAATCAGATTCAAGCGAGGTGTATGAAGCTTTCAAAGAATCATTCTCAATTATTAATTCAGAATGCTTTTTATTTAAATCATCAAATTCATCAAGTATAGACATATGATTGTTATCAATTTGATTGTTATCAGCCTTAATTACTTTCCATAATTGCCAGATTAATTTATGCATAATTGTGTTGTATCATCTAGGCCAATATGGAGATCGTCCGAGCTGATATTTTAAAATAAAGAATACCTAAATTGATCATGGCGACTGATTCTTTCTAATTTGAGCCTATCGTCCTGGCCGATACAAGGATTGTCTAGGATGATTTGCTTAATGACGACTGCTTAATCAGGATGCCCTAATTAGGGTTTCTATTTTTAGTTGGATCGTCCTGGTTGATATGAACATTGTCCAGGTCGAAGTTCTCAAAATAGAAAAACTCAGAAAACCCCTAAAGTGTGTGTGTGTGTAAGGTTACTTAGCATCAGGAACCACTTTTACAATTGACTCAAGAAAGGAAAAATTATAGACTTTCCTCAACCTAAATCTACCCAATCTTGAGCTGGCTTAGTTGCATTTGATCTTTGGTCCTAAAAAATTAATAGGCAAGGTAGCTATAGAAAAACATGAATGTTTGCTATCATCAAAAGTCTAATCCATGATTTCAGATTCGCAATAGTATTTATCTTATCAAGCCTGGCTCGTTTAATCCTTAATGAGCTCAAGCTCAAACTCGATTAATGGACTGGAGATCAACTCGTTTAGAAAATATCAAGCTCAAGATCGACTCGAAAGCTCGAGCTCATTTGAAAAGCTCGAGCTCGATATCGAGCACATTTGAGAAGCACCAATGCATGTGATGCATGTTATTATATACAAAATTAATATTATAAATATAATATATATAATTATATCAATTAGTTTAATAAGCTTTTGAGTCGAGTCAAGTTGAGCTCGAACTCAAGCTCATTTATCCTTTGAGCTCGATTGTAGGCTTGAGCTCGAGCTTGAAGCTCGATAAGCTCGGCTCACGAGCTCATTAACGAGTTGAGTTTGAGCCGGCTCACGAGCCGGCTCGGCTCACTTACACCCCAAGACTAGTCTCGTCTGAGCTGATTTGGAATATCACTTTCGATAATGACCGTTATGTGAGATAAATAATTATAAATGATAGTGGAAGATTAGCTTAAGTTGTGAAATTATGGTGAAATTAATGAAAGGATTTTGTGGAGTTTAAGAGGATGTTGAAGCATACGGAATAAGAATAGGTCCAAATATTTCTTATTTGGGTTAATGGCTAAATAGAGTTGTTTAAAAAGATTTTATGATTTTAGTTGCTAGTTTACTAATATTAGAGGATTCTTATTAAATAAAGGAAGAGTCGTGAATAGTTTTGAGTTGGTGCTTAAGATGATCTATGTATAACATAAAAGAGATAAAAATAACTACCTAATCTCACCAAAGCAAATGGACACATTTGAAGCCACCAAGTACAAAGTAAATAAAGCGAACTTTTCCACAAAACTATTTCATTCATAAATTGAAAATTATATGCATATCAACTCATATTTATAAGCATTATAAGATAACTATTGAGAGAGAGAGAGAGAGAGAGAGAGAGAGAGAGAGAGAGAGTATTGTGAGAGAGAGAGAGAGAGAGAGAGAGAGAGAGAGAGAGAGAGAGGAAAAAAGAAGGGTGTGAGGACATTAAAGAGGAGTTCCACCTACCCATTCCACCTATCAATTTTTTTGTTGCGTCATCCTTAACTAACCATTTCATGGTTAACCATCTAAGTTTTTAGATGATAAATAAAATCTAAATTACTTTTAAAATATTTAAAACTATGGACCCATTACTAGGCTCTTGATTGGGCTATGTTAATTAGGTCTTTTCTTTGATCGTTTTCTTAAGCTTTAGTCTTAGCACTAGTAACTCAGCTTTTAGATTAATTATCTTTATCCATATGAGATACATCAACTCCAATGTACTTTGTTGAACACCTCTCTATGGAGTTAAAATCTAATTAGTCTTATACTAGTTGTGGGGCAAAAGTATTTAAGTTAGTAAGAGTTTTCGTATCATCACTAAGTGGTTTATTCTTCTAGCAAACAAAAAATTGATGCTCAACTCCTAGATCAGTTGATTCTTCCTTAGTAATGATATTATAAATCTCCATAAATGATGATTTATACAAATAGGGAACTATGTCTCTTATTTAAGAGTTAAACTAAAAAAATAGAGGTTCGCTGATTCATTTATATGATAAAGTATCTTCAATATTAATAATACTATGGATTAGCATATCATCAGGAAATTCAAGGTGATACACATTTGATTCATTTTTTTTTTAATTTGAATGTGCCATAATCTCTTACATGTAATTCCTTAAACTTATATATTTGATAAAACTATGGGTTAATTATTAGGCTCTTGATTGAGCTCTTGTAATTGGGCCTTTTCTTTGATCTTTTTATAGAGTTGGTCTTAGCTATTATAATTGATCTTTTAGCTTAATTATCTACAACCATATGGCATGTTACATCAACTCACATGGACTTAGTTGAACTCTTCTCTATATAGTTAAAATCTAATTAGTCTTATACTAGTTATGAGGCAATAATAATCTAAGATAGTATGAGACAACCATGTTTCATTACTAGATGCTTTATTCTTCTAACGAACAAAAAAAGGATGTTCAATAGCTAAATTGGTTGATGTTTCATTCATAATGATATAATCAATCTCAAAAAATGAGGAATTGTTATATGTGGAAAACTATGTCTCTTACGAAAGAGTTACACTAAACAAGTTTAGATTCACTAACTCCTTCATTTGATAAAATATCTTGAATATTAAAAACACAATGGATTAGCATATCAGTAGGCAATTCATGGTGATAAGCATTTGATTCAATTTTCTTAAAAATTTTGAATGGGCAACAAGCCCTTACATGTAATTTTTAAGCTTAGATGTTTGATAAAACTAAGAGCGGATGCAAATTAAAATATGGTCACCTTCTTTAAATTTTTTTATTATTAGGTCCCAAGTTCTGGATGAGAAAAGTGGAGGGTTGCGTTAGGTAGTCAACAACCAGCGTAAAACTTGTCGAATAATAATGGCATGAATCCTTTAATAAATTGTATGCTAAGGTGTCCCCTTAAAGCGACGCGCTATATGGCTGAATACAGTGACAAGTGTGCAAGGGCCACTACACCGAAGACCGGGTGCAGTGTTAAATAGGTAAGGGTTCCCACATCAACAATGGATATTAGCAAAGAAGCTACTACATGAAACTAAAATTAGGATAGGAACTTGGAATATAGGTTTTCTTACAAGAAAATTAATGAAATTAATAGATATTATGATTCATAGGAAGATAAATATTTTATGCATTCAGGAAACTAAATGGGTTGGAAGAAGGCTAAGGAAATTGATAGTTTAGGATTTAAACTTTGGTATTCGGGTAGGAGTCATACTAGAAATGGTGTAGGTGTTATTATAGATAAGAGTTTGAAGGATAATGTTAGAAAAATTAATAGGATTTGAGATAGAATTATAGCTTTAAAGATTGTTGTTGTTGATAAGATTGTTAATATTATAAGTGCTTATGCTCCTCAAGTAGGTTTGGATATGAGTTTTAAATTAAAATTTTGGAATGACTTAGAAAAATTATTACAAAAGATACCTCTTGAAGAAAAAGTTTTTATTGGAGGAGATTTAAATGGACATGTTGGTAGAGAGGTAGATGATTTTAAAAGCATTCATGATAGCCATGGTTTTGGAATAACAAATGAAGGTGGAAAAATCATATTAGATTTTTGTTTAGCTTATAATTTTTTAATTGCTAATACTTTGTTTAAGAAAAGGAATGAGCATCTCATCACTTATAAAAATGGATATAGTACAACTCAGATTGACTATTTTCTTATAAGAAAATTAGATTGTTTAGATTGCAAAGATTGTAAAGTTATTCTGAGTGAAAATTTATGTACCCAACATCGATTATTAGTTTTGAACTTTAAGATAAAGGGGCAAAAAATAAAAAAAATATAAAATGATATTCTAGGATTAGATGGGGGCATTTATAGAATATTAACAAAAATATTTTTGAGAGTAAAATTTTAGATCTTATGATTTTATCTATGCATGAGGATGCCAATGTTATGTAAGAAAAAGTGGCTAGTGATATTAAGAATATTGCAAAAGATGTGTTTGGAGTATCAAAGGGAAAAGTTCCTAATAGTAAAAATAGTTGGTGGTGGAATCAAAATGTGTAAGAAAATATTAAAAATAAAAAAATTTGTTATAAAAATTGGTTTCATTTTTAAAATTCTGATAATTGGGAAAGATATAAAGAGGCTCGTAAGGAATCTAAGAAAGCGATATGTAATGCAAAGACCTTAGCTTTTAGTGATTTATATAATATATTAGATACTAAGGAGGGAGAAAGATATATGTATAAGTTATCCAAATAAAGAGATAGGAGTAGTAAGGATTTAGTTCAAGTGAAGTGTATTAAGGATGAAGATCAAAAAAATACTTTTCCTAGAAGATGATATTCAACAAAGGCGGATGATATATTTTGCTAAACTTTTTAATGAAAATTGTGAAAATAAGATTGACTATAGTGACCTTAGTACCTTAAATGAAAATAAAGATTTCTATTTTTATCGGCATATTAGTAAAACCGAAGTTAGAGAAGCTTTAAAGAAAATAAAGGGTGGAAAAGTTGTTGGACCTGATGATATTTCAATAGAGGTGTGGAAATGCTTAGGAGATGAAGGAATTTCTTGGCTTAGTAACACTATTTTGAAGACTAAAAAGATATCAGATAAGTGGAGAATGAGTGTGTTAATTCCTATTTTTATGTATAAAGGTGATACATAAGATTGTGTGAATTATAGAGGAATAAAGTTAATGTGTCATACTTTAAAACTATGGGAGCGAGTTATGGAGCATAGGTTGTGGCGTGATAATAATGTTTCTCAAAATCAATTTGGATTCATACCGGGTAGGCCGACTATAGAAGCCATACATTTATTAAGAGGTTTGATTGGCAAATATAGAAAAAATAAGGAGGATCTACATATGATATTTATTGATTTAGAAAAAGCATATCATAAAGTTCCAAGGGAAGTGCAATGGAGAGTTCTTGAAAAGAAAGGAGTTAATAATGCTTATATTCAAATCATTAAAGATATGCATGCAAGAGATATTACTTGTGTTCAAACACAAGGTGATTTGACCAAGTATTTCCCTATTCTGGTTGGGTTACATCAATGATCAGCCTTAAGCCCATATCTTTTTGCTTTAGTCATGGATGTTCTCACTAGAAATTTGTAAGAGGACGTACCTTGGTGAATGCTTTTTGTTAATGATATTCTTCTTGTTGATAAGACTAGAGAGGGAGTTAAAAGTAAACTTGAATTATGGAGGTCAACATTAGAGATTAAAGGTTTTCACTTGAGTAGATCTAAAATGAAATTTATGGAGTGTAATTTTAATAGTAATAGACCTAGTGAGGGGATTGTGACTTTGGGCAATCAAGTCATTAATAAGAGTACACATTATAGATATCTTGGATCTATTATTCAGAGTGATGGTGAAATAGATGGGGATATTATCAGCAGAATTCAAGTTGGATGGTTGAAGTGGAGGAATGCATCGGGCTTGTTGTGTGATAGAAAAGTACCCCTCAAACCTAAGGGAAATTTCTATAAGATGGTAGTAAGGCCTGCAATGCTTTATGGTGCTGATTGTGGGCCATTAAAAGAGAAGCATAATATTAAGTTAAGTGTGGCATAGATGAGGATGCTTAGGTGGATGAGTGGCTTTACCCTTAGATATAGGATACAAAATGAGCATATACGTGAAAAGGTTAGAGTAGCTCAAGTAGAAGATAAGATTAGAGAAAGTTGCCTTAGTTGGTTTGGTCACAAAAAATGGTGGCATTCTAATGACCTGGTTAGGAGAGTAGAGGTATTATATTTGACTTATGTTAAGAAAGGTAGAGGTAGACCTAAAAAGACTTGGTTAGAAAATATTAGGAATGACCTTTCTTTATTAGATTTAAATGCAAATTTGACCTTTAATAAGACACAATGGAGAAAAAGGATTCATATAGCCAACCCCACGTAGTGGGATAAAGGCTTGTTGTTGTTGTTGTTGTTGTTTTTATGATTTACCTTAGAAGCATATTGATCATTATTAAATTTATTTGCTATACTATGGTATCATATAGACTTTAAAAGTCTTTTACAAATGTGAATGTAGAATAAAAAAAAGTATGAGATGAGAGATCAGTTATATCAATTGGTCTTAACTAGGGTTTTAACTATGCACTAATTCATAAGGTAAAGCTTTGATTGTTCTAAAGACAATACTATTATATGTAAATTTAGATGTAAGCAAATGTAAGCCCAAATTTCCTAAACTTTTTCCATTAGTCGCCTTAGTAGGTTTCCTAATGTATGATTAGCATTGGAGGCATCATTTGTTTTAATACACTGTAAAATATTGGCCATTTTTTTAGAATCAATCAACTACCACAAAAATATACCATGACCTCAAGAAGTTTAAGGTAATCCCAAAATGAAATCCATTAAAAAGTCCTCCCAAGGCCTATAAGGGACAGGTAAGGCTATGTTTTGTCCAAATTTTCTACTTGGTAGTTTTAGCCTGTTTGTAGGTTAAACATTATGTTACCAAATTTTTAACATCATGTTTTAGGGAGGAATAATAAAATCAAATCTCCATTAAACATATGGTTTTATCTTTCCTAAAATTGCCAGTTATTCCTCCAGCATGTAATTCAAAGATAAAAATTCTCTAAGTGAAGTTTTAGAATATAGAGTTATTTTCCCTTATATAAGTATCCATTGATTACAGAGAATATTCCTTTTATGGTCAAAGATTTATCTAAATGATCAAGTTAAATTAGATGAAAGTTAGGACAAATTGGGTACTCATCCTTAAGCTGTTCGAATCCATTGATTTTGAGTTCAAGATAAGAAATGATCAAAGCTAACTCGGACAAGGAATCTACTAGTTTATTTTTAATTATGGGATTATGTTTGAGGACAAAAGAATAATCTTAAGGAAATTTGTCCCACATGGTACGGCTATGATCCAGTTTTCATTAGGTGTTGATGAATTTGAGAGCATAATGATCTAAGTTATGAATAAATTCTTGAAGTATAAGGTAATGACGTCAATGTCTCAAATATTGGATGACTGCATAAAATTTCCTATCATATGTTAAATATCATTATTTTGCCTCATTTAGTTTCTCATTAAAAAAAGCTACTGCATGATTTTCTTAACTTAATATTCCATCAATTCTAATTCTAGATACAACACAAGTCACTTCAAAGGCTTTGAAAAAATAAAGAAGTCTAAGAATAGGGGTAGAAGTAATTATAACCTTAATTTGACCTAAGGCTTTTTGTGCAAAAAGGTCCAACAAAATATATCCAATTTTAACAGATCAATTATTGGCGAAACAATAGTATTAAAGCCTTTTATGAATCTCCTATAAAAGTAGCTAAACCTTGGAAGCCCTTAACCTCGGTAAAATTCTTAGGTGATGGACAATCTTGGATTGCTCTAACTTTTGAAGGATTATGTTTAATTATAGTAGTGGACACAATAAATCTTTGAAAAATTACCTTAGTTTGTAAAAAGAAACACTTTCTTAAATTAATGTATATTTTTTTCATGTCTAAGTATTTCAAAGACTTGTTTGACGTAATGTAAGTGCTCATTTTCACTAGGACTAAAATTAAGATATCATCTAATATACTACCTAAAATTTTCCTATATAAGATTTAAGGATTGTATTCAATAATCTCATAAAAGTAGTAGGAGCTTTTATAAGTTCAAAGGGCATTACTAATCATTCTTAGAGCCCATCAGGGGTCTTAAAAGCATTTTCTTATTTTTCTCTTGATAGAATCCTAATATAATGATAACCACTTTTTAAATCAATTTTATAAAATAAAGTTAACACTTGAAATTAAATATAAAATGTCATCCAATCATGGGATATGAAAACCATACTTAATAAAAAACACTTTTTAATATCCTAACTATCAATAAATATTCTCCAATTAACATATTTCTTTGGGGATAATAATGTTAGAAATGCTCATGGACTAAAACTTTATAATATAAAACATTTTCTTAAGTAAGTCCTCAACTTGTCTTTTAATTATAACAAGTTCAGTAGGATTCATCCAATTATAGAGGAGATATTTGGATGTTAGAAACCTAGGACTAGGTCAAAGAAAAGTTGGATAGACCTAAGAGGGGGTAAGGCATCAGGAAAGACATCAGGCGCAACATCACTAAACTTAAAATGAAGAGGAGTGACCATAATAGGTATGTGATTTTTTTTAGAATCTGATTTTACTTCTTTTACATGAAGCAAGTGTAGGGAGTTTATATTAGCAAATTTCTTCTAAATTGGTCTAAATCCTATTATTTTATTATTGAGGTTCTAGAAGTACATAGAATAATGGTATTGGAATAAGGATTAGAAAAGTTAATGTTATTCCTAGCTATAGGATTTCATATGACAATAAGTTTGATTTTAGCGCCTACCTTATTATTGGGTTTGTGCAACAAATCAGAGTTTATTTTATGATTTTAGCGCCTATCTTAATAGGTATCTTCTCCGTATTTTTAACTGGTAGAAGTTTGATTGTTTATTATTATGTTATAAAATATATACATTTTTCTTACCATAGTGAGTCACATTTAAGTCAAATAACTAGGGCCTACCGAATAAAAAATGAGCAACAGTCATTTGTAGGACATCACACCAAACTTGATCCTTATAACTACCAATTTTAATAGGAAGAGGCACCTACTTGTTATGGAAAAAAATGTATGATTTGCAAAATGAACATAAAATGGTGTGGGTTGAGATGACATTCATTGCATTTCCTCTATATATAACTAACCTACACCTTTTCTCATTAGAGATAAACTACATACTAAAAATATTTTTTCTTCTGTTTCATTTTTTTGTTATAGTTAGGCATCACTTCACATTAATTTAGGGATCACTTGTTAATTATAAATCCCCATCAATAAGTGGTATATCATCTTTAAATTCTTCTAGGTCATCATCTGTGGAGTCTCAATTTCTTCTAATAAAAGAATTTGGGCTTTACATTGGTTTTGCATATAGCCCTTATTGTATCATTTAAAGAAAATGATTTCCTTATTTTTAGAACTTCCATCTGTAGGAGCTTTAGGCAAATTGCTCGAGCTAAAAGGATGCATAGTTTTAATAGTAGACTTATGGAATGAAATAGAGGAGGCTTATCCTTTGAACTTGAAACAAAGGTATACTTTATTTAATTTTCTACTAATAAAGCATAATAAAAGACTTCCTCTAAGGCATAGGGATCCAATATTTCTACTTCATTCCTAATATCCATCATAAATTCATTGACAAATTTATTGGCTAGTTGTCAATCAGTATCAGCATAGTTGGTCATAAAAACTATGTCTAGAAAGTGTTCAAATTTTTAGTTACAAGGATACTACCTTGTTTTAAAGTTAATAACTACCATGTAATTACTTATCATGGTGTCTAGGGTAATATTTGGTTATTAACATCTCCTTCATTTCAATCTAAGTAAGAAGGGTCAGTCCTTCCTAATCTTCTTTCTTTGGCTAAAGTATTAGTCTTATAGATCTTGGCATGTTTAGTTAATATTATTTTAGCAAAAGAAACTATTTGATAGTCGTCCATCTTATACCTTTCAGAAACATTATCCATATCAGTTTAAGAACCTATTGAGATCAGCAATACCATCGTAGGTGGGAGCTTCAACTTTAACTCTCCTAGATGGATCATAAAAAACCACCAGCATTCCTATGAGGATGATCTTTTCTACCTCTATATTAACCAAATTTATGTATAAGGATTTTAAGACCTACCAACATTCCTCTTTAGTGACCTGATGTGGACATATAGGTCCCAATCAAATTTTAATCCAACACTCGATTCAAACTTCAACCCTAACCTTTAACTCCAAGCTTCAAACGAGATTTTGGTCAAACTTGAATGTTCGAGTAGGTTTGTTAGACCTAATATAACTGTCCCAAGGCTAACCAAGAGAGGGAGTGAATTGGTAATGTAGAAATTCTCATGGATTTTTGAAAACTGATTTAAGATATTTGATATAATGATAAATTTTCAAAAAATAGTTTAAACCATAATAATTTAAAGTGCAAAAAATAAGAATGCTGTAAAAAGTAAAAGAACATAGAATACCAAAGTTTATAGTGGTTCGGTCTAACTAGGTCTACGCCCACTCCCATAAGACACCTTCTTTAGGTATTACACTAAATCAAAAGTGACTCTCCTTTTTCTCCCACACTAAGGCAGAGAAGCCCTTCTAAGAGGGGGTAAGGCATCAGGAAAGACATCAGGCGCAACATCACTAAACTTAAAATGAAGAGGAGTGACCATAATAGGTATGTGATTTTTTTTAGAATCTGATTTTACTTCTTTTACATGAAGCAAGTGTAGGGAGTTTATATTAGCAAATTTCTTCTAAATTGGTCTAAATCCTATTATTTTATTATTGAGGTTCTAGAAGTACATAGAATAATGGTATTGGAACAAGGATTAGGAAAGTTAATGTTATTCCTAGCTATAGGATTTCATATGACAATAAGTTGATTTTAGCGCCTATCTTATTATTGGGTTTGTGCAACAAATCAGAGTTTATTTTATGATTTTAGCGCCTATCTTAATAGGTATCTTCTCCGTATTTTTAACTGGTAGAAGTTTGATTGTTTATTATTATGTTATAAAATATATACATTTTTCTTACCATAGTGAGTCACATTTAAGTCAAATAACTAGGGCCTACCGAATAAAATATGAGCAACATCCATTTGTAGGACATCACACTAAACTTGATCCTCATAACTACCAATTTTAATAGGAAGAGGCACCTACTTGTTATGGGAAAAAATGTATGATGTACCAAATGAACATAAAATGGTGTGGGTTGAGATGACATTCATTGCATTTCCTCTATATATAACTAACCTACACCTTTTCTCATTACTCATAAACTACATACTAAAAATATTTTTTCTTCTGTTTCATTTTTTTGTTATAGTTAGGCATCACATCACATTAATTTATGGATCACTTGTTAACTATAACTCCTCATCAATAAGTGGTATATCATCATTAAATTCTTCTAGGTCATCATCTGTGGAGTCTCAACTTCTTCTAATAAAAAAATTTGGGCTTTACATTGGTTTTGCATATAGCCCCTATTGTATCATTTAAAGAAAATGATTTCCTTATTTTTAGAACTTCCATCTGTAGGAGCTTTAGGCAAATTTCTCGAGCTAAAAAGAGGCATAGTTTAACAGTAGATTTATGGAATGAAATAGAGGAGGCTTATCCTTTGAACTTGAAACAAAGGTATACTTCATTTAATTTTCTACTAATAAAGAATAATAAAAGACTTCCTCTAAAGCATAGGGATCCAATATTTCTACTTCATTCCTAATATCCACCCTAAGTCCATTGACAAATTTATTGGCTAGTTGTCAATCAGTATCAGTATAGTTGGTCCTAAAAACTATGTCTAGAAAGTGTTCAAATATTTAGTTACAAGGATACTACCTTGTTTTAAAGTTAATAACTACCATGTAATTTCTTATCATGGTGTCTAGGGTAATATTTGGTTATTAACATCTCCTTCATTTCAATCTAAGTAAGATAGTCCTTCCTAATCTTCTTTCTTTGGCCAAAGTATTAGTCTAATAGATCTTGGCATGTTTAGTTAATATTATTTTAGCAAAAGAAACTATTTGATAGTCGTCCATCTTATACCTATCAGAAACATTATCCATATTAGTTTAAGAACCTATTGAGATCATCAATACCATCGTAGGTGGGAGCTTCAACTTTAACTCTCCTAGATGGATCATAAAAAACCATCAGCATTCCTATGAGGATGGTCTTTTCTACCTCTATATTAACCTAATTTATGTATAAGGACTTCAAGACCTACCTACATTCCTCTTTAGTGACCTGATGTGGACATATAGGTCCCAATCAAATTTTAATCCAACACTCCATTAAAACTTCAACCTCAGGCTTCAACTCCAAGCTTCAAACCAGATTTTGGTCAAACTTGAATGTTCGAGTAGGTTTGTTAGACCTAATACAACTATCCCAAGGCTAACCAAGAGAGGGAGTGAATTGGTAATGTAGAAATTCTCTTGGATTTTTGAAAACTAATTTAAGATATTTGATATAATGATAAAATTTCAAAAAATATTTTTAACCATAATAATTTAAAGTGCAGAAAATAAAATTATGTAAAAAGTAAAAGAACATAGAATGCCAAAGTTTATAGTGGTTCGGTCTAACTAGGTCTACGCCCACTCCCATAAGACTCCTTCTTTAGGTATTACACTAAATTAAAAGTGACTCTCCTTTTTCTCCCATACCAAGGAAGAGAAGCCATTAAAAAAATCTCTCTTCCACCAACCCGGTGCAGCAGAGTACCGACATCCTTTCTCACCCTCCTAGTTAGGGAAGAGTACCAACATCCTTTCTTACCCTCCTAGTGTTGGCAGAGTACCAACGTCCTTTCTCACCCTCCTCATGATGGCAAAGTATCAACATCCTTTCTCACCCTCTTAGTGATGGAAAGTACCAATATCCTTTCTCACCTTTTTGGTGATGTTAGAGTACCAATATCCTTTCTCACCCTCCTAGTGACGGTAGAGTACTAACGTCCTCTGTCACCATCCTGGTGATGGTAGAGTACTATGATTTTCTTTTGAATTCCTCTCTCAAGAACCTTCAATGAAGTAGGGATAATCTTGAAGAATAAACAAGAGATCCTTACCTTTGGACAACCTTGTGAATCCCCTCACAATTTCCTCTCAAAAGATCTCTCACTCTTCACTCATATAACTCTCTCCCAAACACTCTCCTTATCCACTCTCAAAAGAAATTTGTAGCAAGATAATGGAGTGTTAGTATTTAGGATACTTATATATGAAAGACAAGAAAAACTGCCCAGAAAATTAAAATTTTCAACTTGAATGTACTCAGATTTTACATTAGATTGCACTTCATCTATACGAATGTTCAAAAATTCATATATGATTCTGCATAAATATGATTTTATACTATAACAGTTGTCTGTATGAACTAACAACATATTGTATGAACAGTTCAAAAACTGAACAAGTTCACTTGGTATGATTATGTATAAAACCAGTTCGAACACTGTGAGTTATCTGTAAGAACCACACATCATACAGTACAAAATATTAAATAAATCATGCTTCATTTGGTATAAATTTTTAAACCCCATTTCATACTCTGTGAGTTATCTGTATGAACCCAGCATTATATAGTACGATCGGTTCAAAAAATTTATGAGATCATTTCAGATGAACTAGTACACACCCATTTCATATTCTATGAGTCATCTATACAAACCCAATATCATATAGTATGATAAGTACAAAAATTGATGAGTTCGTTTGGGATAAATTGGTACACACCCATTTTGTACTCTATGAGTTGCCTGTATAAAAAATTATAGTACAATATGAGCAATACAAAAATTTTTTCGGACATGATTTGATTAACTTTATTTTGGAGGAATTACTATGTCAAACCATCCAATATGATGTGAAATCGTACAGCATGATTTGATTAACTTTATTTTGGAGGAATTACTATGTCAAACCATCCAATATGATGTGAAATTGTGCAGTACGATTAGTTTTAAAAATTTAAAGTTTTTAACTTACTCCCCTAATATGTGTGTGCATGGTTACCTAATTACAATCACACTCGCTCAGATTTAAGAAAAATAAAAAAAAATTAGATTTCATAACAAGAAACCCTAAGCTAACCTGTCTGGAAGTCTTTGGCAATATGGAGTATAATTTTCTTGAAATATTATTATACACAGATAACACAAAGAAAATATATCCTATGTATGTTAGGAGAACCAATAATTATAATAATAATATTTTGGTATCATAAAAAAAACACATGATATAAAACTTAATCATAAAAACTAAGTTGCAACAAAACATTGAATCCCATCCACTCAATCTAAATTTTTTATTTGATGGAGATTGAGATGGATAATTCAAATTCAATCATCCACACCCAAAATCCAGTCTAAATCTAGAATTCCAAGTCAAAATCCAAAGGATAAGGGCCCTATTCTTGAAACCTTTTCTAGATGATTTTTTAGTCCCATTAAAATCCAATCAAATGACCTTTACTTCATAATCTATCAGTTTCATATTGATTAGGAATGTCCTTAGGGTCAACCCACTAAATTTGAGACCAATCTAACACTTCTAACCCTAGAAACTAAATTTATTTCCATAGGCTGTAAAACCTTTAAATATTTACAACCTATGCCACTAGACTTGCCATTTAGTGAAAATTAACCTTAGGACCTTCACCAAAACCTTTGAACATTAATCTCTATTATGACATGTTGACCAGTAAACTCCATTTTTTCTAGGTTTAGTTTGACCCATATTTGACTAGGGGTCAAAATGAATAGAATGCCCTTTAAGGCAATTTGTTATCTTTCCCCCAAAGTTCAACATGGCTCAACCATATCAAGCCCTAAAATATCTCCCATCCTAAACATCATTGTTGGCATATGGGACATAAAACTAGCCCTTGGTTTGACCTAGTTGAGCAAGTCAACCATTATTGACCAAAATGCCCTTTAAGGGTTTAATTACTCTTCAATCCAAATGATCTCTTCCTGGTGTAAGACCACCTCAATTGGTCTCCATTGATCAATTTAAATTTGTTTGGCCTAAACATAACTCTTGGTTTTACCTTGTTGACCAAATTAACTATGGTTGACCAAACAAACATTTCAACCCAAGTGACCACCTTTGCACTTGGGATCACTTCCATTGGATTGAAAATATAAATATAAACTTGATTAACGTAACCCTTGACCCTTGGTGAACATGGTTGACCAAGACAACCGAATTTGACCAAGTCCACCTGCACTCTTACACACTCAAAATTCTTTGATTATGGCTGTTTCAAACCCATTTAAACCCATGGAATGACTCATTGAGTCTTTAGAAAAACCTCTCTTGAGGGCCCAAGCCTTGGGTCCAATTGGGTTAAACATGTAGCTTGACCCAAGTATCCAAAGAGGGTTCTCCATGAGCCATATGTCAACTCAAGCCAATGGTTGCATTAGGTCTCTCATGACCCAATGCACCTACCCTAGTTGACCCAGTCCTTGGGTCAACTCATATTGGAATTGGGAAAGACCAAAGTGGTTAAAACCACTAAGTGTTGAGCCATTTCCCAACCTAGGGTTCATCAAGCTAAACCAACACCTCCATTGGGTGGCCCTAGGTTTAATATGCTACAAATTTGGACCCAAGTCTAGTGATTTTGATGATAACAAATATATTGTATTTCTTATTATGTTATCTCCTATTAACTATTATTTTTGCATATCTATTTGTCCTATGCACTAACATTTCAGGTCCATTATATATTTGCAAGTTTGATGAGCTCAAGACTGGGTAGACAGGGTTAAGTATAACATGAAGAGTATGTATTTTCAATTCTTATGTTTTTTTATCTTTTTTGAGTCAAATCATATATTTGGTGGATACTAAAATTTGTAACCATGCACACACACACTTAAGGGAGTGACTTAGCGATGATATCAGAAGTTAGATTTTCTACAGTGCCGATCGGCCTGGACGATGTCCAAATCGGCCTGGACGATATGTACAAAAAATCACCTGGAGCAAAACTGGGCAAATCTGGAGCAGAAATTCCACAGATCGTCCCAAGACGATCCAGATCGTTCTGGATGATCCTGGAGCAGATTTTTGATATTACAGTGATAATTAATATATGATGAGCAAATTGTACTATACAATGTGTAGCACATATAACGAAGTTGAAAATCAGGACCCCTAATGCCAATCATAATATATGCAATTTTTTTTTTAATTCAAATTTTGTACTCATCGTACTTTATGATAAGTATCTTATTGTACAATGTAATCAAATCTTGCCTAAATAAATCTTATGATTAGGGAATGAATTTAGATTAATTAATCCAGTCAGATGGTATATGATGATTTTACCAATCTTTCTATACGAAACGATTTTTGCATAGGATGTTAATTAAATTGTCACCAATTATACAAGAAGATAATCCAAGTCTTTTGAACCAATCATACTAGATTTTGATATGAATTGTATTGTCCTAGAAAATCATGTTAGTTCTTTAAATTGATTGTACAACACCTAGCTCTTCGTATAGTACTAACAATAGTACTTTTAACTATTCGTACTAGAAAATCTATGATCATACTGGATGATCACTGGCACTAGAATTAAATTTAGGGTTTTTTGTGAGGCCTTGTGTTTAATCTCTTTCAAGTGACTTGTTTCAAGTCTTTGGCAGCTAAGTGTTCTTGAGAGGGATCTTTGAGAAGAAGTTCTTGGAGAACTTTGGGAAGAAGAGGGAGAGCATATGTGTGAGGGAGAAGTACTGTGAGGGGATCACACAGTTGCTCTAAGATAATGTCTTTCCTTGTTCATCCAAGTGTTTTTTATGGTTTTTTGGGTGGCTCCAGGGAGAAATTTTTCAGCTCAAGGACGTGGTTCCCTGCCAACACAAGGAGGGTGGGAAAGGAGTTCAAATTACTCTACCTTCTCTAAGAAGGAGATAAAGATTCTAGGTTCACTGCAATAGCCTAGAGGGTGACAAGGCTTTCGGCTCTATATTACATTGGGGTTGGTGGAAGGGATTTGTGTAAAGGCTTCTTCACCTTGTTGTGGTGAAAAAAGAGAGACATTATAGTGATAGTGCAATACTCAAAGTGGAAGAATCAAGAGAGTGGACATAAGTTATTATTTGATCGAATATAAGTCTCTCATGTGTTTGTTCTAATTTTTATTTTCTACATTTTACTTTTTGTACCTTAATTTCGTTATAACTACTTTGTGAAAATCATACTCAATGCTTAGCTCTACTCATCATCTTTTTTTTTTTTCATGTTTTAATAAATTTGTCTTTCTTCCGCACTAAGTGATAATTGCTACTTATTTTTTAAGTATTAAAAAAATCCCAAAATAATGTCTTTATTTTTTAAATTAAGCAATTAATTTTTAAATTCACCAATTCACTCCCCTCTTGGTGTACCTAGGGACCAGTTCACTTAGGCTTAACAACGTTATCAAACTTTCAATTGGTATCAGAGTTGTACTTCAAAATAATGTTTTAGAAAACCTAGAGGAAAATAATCCATGACATATTTTAGAAATAGGAACACCATAGAAGGTTACTTTATTACTCATCTACCTTTTTTTGACAACATATTGTTTGATTTTTAAAAAATGCACATGTGTTCTTTCTTGCAATCTATTGATTTTTTCATATGGTTTTTAGTACAAGAGGGTTATTCTGCTCCATCTCATTTTATTAATGGCATTAAAACTAAGTTATCATTTAATGAATATAGCAACGAGGAATAATACTTAACTCAATTGAATGAAAAATGTTTGAACTATTTTTTTCTATGTTCTTAAGTTAGAAGATTATAAGAGAGTCTCTACCTATACCAATGGCAAGGAAATCTAGGAAAAATTGTGTATCACATATGAGGGAACCAATGAGGTTAAACAAACTAGGCCGAATATTCGATTGCATGTTTATGAACTCTTTCGCTTAAAACCTATTGAAACTATTTCCGACATGTACACTAGGTTTACACATATCGTATCATCTTTGCATGCTTTAGGGAGAGAACTTTCTAACTCATAGAAAGTAAACAAAATTCTTAGCTATTTTTTTTAGAAACTATGATGCTAAAGTTACCCCCATTTGTGAAACAAAAGATCTTAACATTTATTTTATAGATAACTTGTTAGGCTCCCTCATTGCCTATGAGCAAAGTATGAGTCGAAGATTGCAGGATGTAGGAGACAAGAAGAAGGACAAAGTGGTAGCACTAAAAGTAAAAGAGTTAGAAAGTGACAGCTTTACAATAGAAGGAGTGGATGACATAGCACTGATGACATAACAATTTTAGAGCTTCCTAAGGAGAAAATACTAGCATGATCAGTAGTAGAATAAAGGTAAATTAAATAAGAATTTTAAGGTCTCTTGTGATATTAATTTTTTTTAATGTAGGAAGCTGAGGTACTTGAGAATGGATTGCCCCAAACTAAAATCTCATCCAATCAAGGAAAGACAAATTTCAAAAAGGGCAATTAACATACTCAAAAGGCTTTTTGGGCAGACCCCACTTCAGAATCATCAGAAACAAAAGTAGAATAGGAGGTAACAAATTTATGCCTCATGGAAGATAATAATCTTGATTTTTCTAATTATGAGAAGGTATGTGAGCTTTCTTATAATGAGTTATTTGATTTTTTAAAAAACTCATATTATATATAGGAAGCTAAAGAAAATATATGCTAATTTAAACACTGATTTACATTTTACAAAAGAGCATACTTGTTTGATAAATGAACATTCTAGCTTAGATAACAATCACATGTCTTTACTTGATGAGTTTAAGCATTAAAGAAGAAGCATGTTAAACTAATTATTGCACAGAAATCCTTAAGAAAAAGCACATCGGATTAGAAAATGTATTAAGGAGTTAGAAATAATTACAATAGACATAGATAATGATGACCATGCATTGAAAATGGAAATATCCATTCTAAAAAGTGCAAATACATTTTTAGAAGAAAAAATAAAAGAACTTAAAAATAATAAACCATCACCTCTCTTAGCATAGTTTCATAACCCTTCATCACAACATGCATCACTTAACCCTAGGAAGAGGCACCATAACCCACATATATTAGTGACCCTTTTACTTGTGTTAGGTGTTACTCTTGTGGCATGCTAGGTCACATAACCCTTACTTACACTATCCACCATAGGAAATATCTAATGTGGAGGCCAAAACTACTTGCATCACAATAAAACATGCAAACATCTCATTCATCAATGCATAAGGTGGACCCAAACTCACTTGGGTTCCCAATTCTAATGTTTAATGAGTTTGTAGGGAAGCTCTCACAAAAGAATCAGAAAGAGCATGTGGTACTTGGATAGTGGATACTCGAGGCATATGACTGGTGATTTGAAGCAGTTCATCACACTAGATTCTAGGTCAGGAGGCAAGATCACACTCAGTGACAACACTACAAAGATAGTGGTTGGCTCAGGTATATTTGGATATTCCAAAAAATTTATCATTAAAAATATTTTATTAGTTGATGTCTTAAATTATAACCTACTAAGCATTAGTTAATTGTGTGACAAGGGTTTTGATATACAATTTTTATCTACAAAATGCAAGATTAGCTTGAATGGAAAATTTGTGTTAGAAGGAAAAAAGGATAAATAACATTTATATGCTTGATTTGAACTACATTGAATATTTTGATCTCTTATGTTTGAAAACTATTATTAATTATTACTTGATATGGCATAGGATACTATGTTATGCAAACATGAAAACTCTTAGAAAGATTACCCAAAATGATCTAATTAGAGACATACCTAAGTTAGATTTCACTAAGAACCACCTATATAATGCCCACAAACTAGGAAAATAAGTTAAGTCTTCATTTCATTCAATTAAGGATATCGACACCTCTATGCCACTAGAAATTCTCCACATTGACCAATTTGGACCAGTTAGTTGAGCCATCCTAGGAGAAAAGATATATGGATTTATAATAGTATATAACTATTCTAAGTTAACTTGGGTTAGATTTCTAGCATATAAAGTGCATTATTTGATTAGTTTAAAACATTCTCCACCTGGATACAAAGAAAATTAGGGTGTGAAATTTTAACCATTCATAGTGATCTTGGTGAAGAGTTCGAGAATTATAGGTTTGAATCTTTCTATTAAGAGATAGGGATAGAACATAACATTTCCACCCCTATACCCCTCAGCAAAATGGAATAGTTAACAGGAAAAATAAAATTTTGGTAGAAGTTACTAGGGCCATGCTAGCTAAATATTGTCTCCTTAAATAGTTTTGGGTAGAAGAAGTAAAAACTATTTATTGTATTTTGAATAGGTTAAATGTTAGATCCATGTTAAATAAGATACCATATGAACTTCTTAAGGGAAGGACACCCAATCTATCTCACTACATATCTTTGGGTGTAGATATTTCGTCGTGATCAATGGTAAATTACCCTCAGGAAAATTTGATCCCAAGTCTCATAAAGGAGTCTTCTTAGGCTATTTATCTATAGGTAAGGCCTATAGAATACTCAGCAAGAGGACCTTAGTAGTAGAAGTGTCTACCCATATTGTGTTTGATGGATCATATATGATCTCTAAATCTAATCCATAAGAAGAAGAAGTAGAGATAATTCAATGAGTAGAACCCATTAACCTAGGAGATATAGTAGAATATTAGTTTCCCTTGCTTAAAGAATGGAGATACTTGTCTAGCCATCCTAAAGAATTGATCTTAAGAGACCCATCTAAAGGTGTTAGAACTAGGCATGGACTTAGGAAGAAGATTAGTCATTCTGCACTTCTCTCATGATAGAACCCACCAACATTAATCAAGCCCTAGTTGATGAATTATATATCCTTGCAATATAAAAAGAATTGAATCAATTTGTTATGAATGATATTTGAGAGTTGGTGAGTACACCTAAAGATAAGAGTATGGTAGGATATAAATGTGTTTTTAAGAATAAAATGAATGACTCTGGTATTGTAGTGAGAAATAAAGCTAGATTAGTAGTTAATGAGTATAATCATATTGAAGGGATTAACTTTGAAGAGACTTTTGCCCAGTAGTTAGACTAGAAGCCATTAGAGTGCTCTTATCCTTTGCTTATGGAATTAAGTTTAATCAAATGAATATTAAAAGTGCTTTCTTAAATGGGTAATTAAAGAGGGTGTATATGTTGAGAAACACCCAGGTTTTGAGAACTCAAAATTCCCTAGTTATGTATTCAAATTAAAAAACGCTTTGTATGAGTTAAAGTAAGTACCTAGAGCCTAGTATGAATGACAAAGCATATTCCTTCTAGATAGGGCTTTTCATAAGGGCAATGTAGACACCACCCTATTCCTACATAAAGAAGGAGAAGACCTACTCATAGTTCAAATCTAGGTTGATGATATATACTTATATCTACAAATAAAAAACTTTGTGATAAAATCTCAAAAACTATAATTGAGGAGCTTGAGATGAGCATGATGAGAGCACTAAACTATTTTCTTAGATTTAGTATGAAGAAAAAGGATGATGGAACTTTCCTTAGTAAATCAAAATACATCAAGGATATCATTAAGAAATAAGAAATGAATAATGCTAAGGTAATAAACGCTCCCATTAGCTCTAATATTTAGTTAGATAAGGACCTAAATGGAAAATCAGTTGATCAAAAGAAGTATAGACGGACAATTGGATCACTCCTTTACTTGACCACCAGTAGACCTGATATAATGTTTAGTATTTATCTCTGAGCTAGATTTCAGACAAATTCTAAAGAATCCCACAGTGTTATTAAAAGAATTCTTAGATATCTTCTGATCAGACTTTACATGTTATAGGGATGATAGGAAAAGCACATCTAAAACATGTCAATTCATAGAATAATCTTTAGTCTCCTGATTTAGAAGAAAATAAAACTCTATAATCCTATCTACCATTAAAGATCTACCACTGAAGCAGAAAATATAGTTGTAGGGAGTTGGGTTACACAAGTATGATGGCTTAAATAATAAATTTTAAATCTTGGACTACATATAGGCACAATTCAAATCATGTGTCATAACACTATTATCATTTGTATATCAAAGAATCCAATCCAACACTCAAGAACCAAACAATAGACATTAGGCACCATTTTATTAGAGACTATGTGGCAAAAGGGAATATAAAACAACATAATTTAGCTATTGAAAATCAATTGACAGATATATTTATAAAACCCCTAGCTTTTAAAACCTTTAGCACCTTAAGGACTAGACTAGGTGTTATATATTTTCATGTTTGAATTAGGATGTTTTGAAAATAAACAAAATCTTTTTGAAGTCACGTTTTAATTTGTTCCGGAGACTCATGCGGATATCACTACTTGAACCTTTTTTTGTAGATTTTTTAAGGAAAATTCTGCTGTAATAGGTTGCCTTTGATTTTTGATTAGGTTGTTTTGGATTACCTTATCAAATTGTTTCTTTTTATCAGCAATAATAATTGTTGACCACCATTTGAACGAGAAATTTCTCATTAAGCATTTTAGATTTAGTGTATCTCGGTTGATTTCAATATTCCATGTCCATATCCATGGAATTTGAGCTTGAGCAAAAAAGGAGAATTCTCCCATTCCATCGATAAAATCTTCTATTTTAATAACTTGAAGATGAGGAGATGAATCAACCCAATTATTATAACTATCTTGTAGTTCGGGTGGCAGAGTTGTAATGATGGCTCCTTTATAATCCCACCATTTATAGAACCATGACGGAATTGGATGGTCTAATAATTCAGGATTAAGGATAAATATCCATGAGTGAGTGTGAGTAGGGTTTAAGACATAGAATGCTTTATGCATGGCTTGGACATAAGTCCAGTAGTTAAAATAACATGTTTTAATCGCTCCATCAGAATGTGTAATTTCAAATCTTTGAATTTTAAATGGGGTGAGTCCCCAATCTTATTTCCATCTCTCTTGCATCTCTCTCTCCCTCTCTCTTCCATCTCTCTCTCTCTCTCTCTCTCCGGTGCTTCTCCCTTTAACCGATTTAGAGATGCTAATCATTGGCTTTAAACTCCAAAATCTAAAAGCTTGAAAAAACTCATCATATAGAAAACCAAAATTAAAATAAAATAAGATCAAATAACTAAAACAACAAAAAGCTACCAAGAGAAAAAAAAACAAAAAATAACATTAATCAACAAATGTATTTCAAGAATTTATGAAGCAGCAAGTTTAAGCAATTATGAGCTGTGAGCCTCCATTTTGTCCAAGTATCCTATGTTCTCACGAGGTCTTTAGTGAGAGCAATCTTGCAAGAATCAACAGCTGTCATATTAAGTAGAATGTAATGTATGTGTTGTGAATCATGCAATTTTGGTCTCCACACCCATGTGTACTATGGTGAACAGTCCAAGTGTGTGAGATGTGTCCTAGCATGCCACATGAAAAACATCTAACTCCAAGAAAAGGATTTCTTAAATGATTAGGGTTATAATGCCTCTTCCTAGGTTTTGGATTTAGATCAAAAATGGCTGTCATCCAATTTCCCTTAAGTGAGTTCAATTCTGTTTAAGCCTCAAGTTTGTACTTTTTAAGACATCATTTTCAATCCTTAAATTTTGCTTTCTCTCTTCATATTTCTTAAAATCAAATCAAGTGTGGTGTGTGAAACTTTTAATGCATCATGCTCATCAATTAATTCTGAATGCTTTTGTTTAAATCATCAAATTCATCAAGTAGAGCCATATGATTTGAATCAATCGTAGAATGATCTTTGAAATAATTTCATGCTCTTTTGTTATATTTAAAGCTTCAACTTCAAAACTATCATGAGTTTTTCTTAAGTTTTTTATATGATGCATGAATTTCTCATAAATTTCAAACAATTGATCATAAGTGGTTTACATACCTCTTCTTCACCACTTTGATCAAGATGATCTTCCGCCATTAAGCACAAGTTTGTTGTTTCATCTTCAGGTTCAGTCTCAGATGAATCAGATGCGAATCTACCCAAAATGTCTTTTGAAGTCTCTTTTTTTCCATCCTAAACTTGGGTTTCTCCTCACTCTTTTCTTTGCTTGAGTGATCTTGAAGTGTAGGACAAACAACTCTGGCATGTCCATGCTTCCTGCATTCAAAACAAATAATATCAAAAATCCTTTTAAATATATGTTATCCTTACCTTTCTCCAATTTTGATGATGCTTATGTTTCTTCCTTAGAAAGCTTTTAAACTGCCTTGTGATTAAGGAAATGTCATCGCTCTCAGACCCGAAAAGATCAGAATTTATGTTGTTGGCCTTCAATGCCACATTTTTCTCCTTTTTTTTCTCACCTGCATCAAGATTTTTTGATGCACTCCTTGCTCATAAGCAATGAGTGAGCCAAGTACATTATCAATCAAATAAGTGTTCAAATCCTTAGATTCAGTAATTGCAGTGATTTTAGCATCAAAAAACGAAGGCAAGCATTTCAAAATCTTGTTTACTTTTTCATAATTTGAAAGTTCTCATCCTAAGGCATGCAAAGAAGTTAGAATTTGAGTAAACCTTGTATACATATCAGAAATTGATTCAGAAGGTTTCATACGAAAAGTGTTATAGTCATGCAAGAGAATATTCAAACGACATTGTTTCACTTCATTGGTTTCTTCATAAGCAATGCACAACCTATTCCAAAATTCTTTTCCAGTAGAGCAAGTAGAAACACGCATGTAATCCTCAAATTTAAAGCACAAAAAAAATAATTCAAACACTTCACATTTATTGAGCTAAATCTCTTTCATCAAAAGTCCATTTAGTAAAAGCCACTTCAGTTTTAATTCCATTAATTTCACGAGAAGGTGGAGAACATCCTTCTTTAATATGCATCAACATGCGATAGTCAGTTGATTGTAGAAAAGTAGATATGCGAGTTTTCCAAAAATTAAAAGGAAGGTTGTCAAACAATAGAGTCGTGTATAAAATATTATTCAGTTGTATTACGATTCCCAAAGTTAGCCATAGATCAAAATTCAAAAAGTTTTCAAACTCAGTTTTTATAAAATCCCACTCTGAAACCACTTGAAAGTTCGTTAGGGATTTAGGCCTTAAGAACTAGTCCTGAGGCTAACCAAGAGGGGGGTGAATTGGTATTTTAAAAAATTCTTTAAACAAAAGATTGAATATCTCAAACTAAAGTCACCACAGAAAAAATAAGTACGAAAAATTAGTTAGAAGTCAAGCAGTAAAAGAATACAAGGGTTTATAGTGGTTTTGGTCAACTTGACCTACATCCACTCCCCGGAAGCGTCCTCCGAGTATTGCACTACCAACGTAACTCTCCTTTAGCCCCCACAGCTAGGCGGAGAAGCTCTTACAAATACCTCCTCTTTTTTCCACCCCTGGCAAGGCAGAGAACCTCACTCATTTTGCTTCCTCTTGAAGCAAGCAGAGAACCTCGATTAATCGCTGAAGCTTACCTCACCCAACCCTTCCAAGGATAAGAGACTCTAGTGGAAGAAGAAGTGAAAAAATTCTTGGAGTGACCCTTGTGAACTCCCTCATAAGCTCCCCCTCACAAGACCCTCTCTCTCTCCCCTCTCTCTCTCCTTTAGGTTTTCTCAGGTCAAGACAGCAAGCCAAGGATATTCAAAAACATTGAACAAATGCTCTTAAATAGAAGAGCTTCAAAGGAGCTCATAATTGTAAGTTACCAACTTATCGTCCTTGTACGGTCATTTCAAAACACAGATGATCAGCCAAAACACCGCTCTGAAAATGAATCTGGATGATTAAAAATTGGCTAGATTGTCCCGGCCGATCTCAGATCATCCAGTACGATCAGTTCAAATCAGAGGAAAATCGTCTAGAGCACCGCCCTGAATTCGAGCTATCTGATCCTGATCGGCTAGAACATCGCCCTAAATTTTTGCTGGCTAATATTTATCATCCAGGAGCAACTAAGGGTTTTGAATATTATCATCTCGGCCGATCCTGCGATCATCCAGGATGATGTGATCGTATCAATCATCCTTAATTACTTCCTTGATTGCCGGATCAATTTTGGCATAATTGTACCATATCGTCCAGGCCGATCAAAGATCGTCCTGGCCAATTTCCAAAAATACAGAATACCTAATGATCATGGCGGCTATTTCTTTCTGCATTGAGCATATCCTGGCCAATCTCATGATCGTCCAGGCTGATAGACTAATACGGCTGCCTTTAATTAAGAAACCTGATTAGGGTTTCTATTTTAAACCATATCATCCAGGACGATATAAATATCGTCCGGGATGATGTGAGTAAAAATAGAAATTCTAATCACTCAAGTGTGTGTGTGGTAGTTACTTAGCATCAGACACTTCGCAAGATTACCATTTACTCAAGAAAGGGAAAAAAGAAAAAATAAACTGACTCAGACCTAGTCTACCCAATCTTGAGCTGGCTCCGTTTGTCGTCTGATCTCTTGGCCTTGAAATGTCAGTAAAAAAAGGCAGTCAAAGTGTTTGCTAACATCAAAATCATAATCCATGAAACAAAGTTTACAACATTATAGTGTAGTATATAGAGTATAATGTAATTATATAATATAGTGTAGTATTAGTATAGTTGTAGTATATATAGTATAGTGTAGTTATATAACATTGAGTAGTTATATAATATAGAGTACAAAGAGAGAGAGAGAGAGAGAGAGGAGAGAGAGAAAAGGGAGAGGGAAGAGTGAAGATGGAAGAGAGAGGGAGTGAGAGAGATGGATGATGAGGGAAGATAAGAGG
>NW_021500736.1:37008-58266 GCF_001605985.2 Dendrobium catenatum
TATAACTATACTATACTACAATACTATAACTATACAATACTACTATACTATTCTATACTATATAAGTACACTATACTATATATATTACACTATACTACAACTACTACTCTATACTATACAACTATACTATACTATAATACTACCCTATACTACTACATACTATACTACACTACTACTATTATAACTATACTACTATATTATAACTATACTATACTACAATACTATAACTATACAATACTACTATACTATTCTATACTACATAACTACACTATACTATATATACTACACCATACTACTACTACTACTCTATACTATATAACTATACTATACTATAATACTACCCTATACTACTACATACTATACTACACTACTACTATTATAACTATACTACTATATTATAACTATACTATACTACAATACTATAACTATACAATACTACTATACTATTCTATACTATATGACTACACTATACTATATATACTACACCATACTACCACTACTATTAAATACGATACAACTACACTATAAATTATATAGTACACTAAACTACTACTACTCAAAACTATATAACTATACTATACAATATATACTATATTATATTACTACGATTATATATTATATTTCTTTAATATATTATATATACTACACTATATTACTACTATACTATACTATATAAATACACTATATTATATATAATATATTATACAACTGCTATATATATGTTATGTATTTTTCTTTTAAATTTATTTTAAGATTTTTTTGTATTATTTCTTGTGATTTATTTTGTGTTTTTTTATGGAGCTTTCCTGATCATCACACACCACTTTATGTATTTTGTTCACATTATACTATACATCTTCACAAAAACACTAGATCACTAATCACAGTACATCCAATGGCTAATATTCATCAATCTTTGGTGATCATACTACATGAATACCTACTTTGTACTATACGAAGCATGTGGCAAATGGATGTTAGATGAATTGAATTAAGCCAATATGATATTTAATATTATATCGTCTATAAGAATACATAGTCATACAGGATAATATGACTAGTCAATGATCATCTTGGTTGACACCTTAGGATGAACGTCTTCTCTATAAATTATCTAGTACGACTCTATACTATACGATAAGACTACCTTTTTAACTGATTATACTAAAAGAAATTGAAAGTACTTGATCGTACTGTATGATGTCTCTATTGTATTATATGATATGGCCATTCTATTTAAGGAGAAAAAATTCAAACTTTTTTTTTTTCACTCAACTCATTTCACTCTTCTAACCTACTCCTTAAATATTTTGTTCTTTGAAATGGCAAGAGGAAGTAGTTCACAAGCTCTTGTAGGAAGTTCTTCTTAATGCCCCTTGGATCCTCAGTTTGTCGAAGCAGCTTACAAAGAAGCTTATAATCGATACAAAACTACCAGGATCATAACTTCCAAGATTGTAAACAATGAAGTTTTAAAAATCTAGATACTCTCTCTCTCTCTCTCTCTCTCTCTCTCTCTCTCTCTCCCTCTCTCTCTCTTTGCTTACCCTTCAATTTATTCTCACACTTTCTTACCCTTTTAATTCTAAACTTCTTTTTATTTTTATTAGTCTCTGAATAAATTGTGGGTGCACTACCTCTAATCTTATATAAATAAGAGGCATGTTAAAATCACCTACTAAGATTTTCATGAATTCGTCCACCTTTCCATAACTGGTGAAAAAGTTCACTTTCTAGCTTCAGATTTGACTTTGATTAGACCCTTGAAAATATCTCCCATAGGGAAAAAAATCTTAGATACCACATCTCCTATGTTAATAACTTAGTGCATAACGCTATAATCATCTAGGATATCCTTCGCAGCTCCATAATTCCAAAAGCTACGGATCAAATTTACATCATAAATCTTCTATCCATGACTACCAACTTCATAATGGCCGAGATAGATTTCAATAGAGATGATCTAATCATTTGATATCTTAAGCATCTAACCATAGAGGTCCTAGACATAAAAGAAAGCAAAATCTTTCCTTAGGTTACATAATTGCTTTGATCTTTGAATCCAAATACAACTTCTAATTCCTTGCACTGCCATATCTCCTTCCAATTTTCTATTCCAATAGCACCTTCTACTTTTCATAGAACTCATTGACATAATGTTTTCAATGTCGATGATGAGCCAGTGAAAGTAGAGGGAGGTCCAACACCAACACCTGTCCACTAATAGTCTTAGTACGATATGATGGTTCAAAGGTTTAACCAGTGGGACGCTAGGTTTGACACCAAACATGACAATGATATGGCTCACTTGGATAACTATGCAACACAACAGAAACAACAACACCTTAACGACATTTCTTGGTTTGGGGAGCAATTTACTTAAATCCATCGATTCTTTCAACCACCACCACCTCCTCCACTTAGTCAGGATCCTTCATACTTTAGTTGGATTTGTATTTTCATCCTTATGTCCTCATAATCTTTATTTATGTGCATTGTGATGTATGTCTTTCTATTTAGTGTCTTTATTTAGTTGTTTCCTCATTTTTGTGATGACAAAAGGGGGACTAGTTGTTGTTGGTAGGTTGTACTTTGTGATCGATATGATTAATCTTCTATTTTCCTACTATTTGTGTGCTCTTTACTTATGCATTATTTTGCTTATAAAAATTAAACAAACTACCCTATTTTTAAAAATTTTTCCTATTAAGAGGAAGTTTAGGAAATAACAAAAATATATTTGAGATATTTACCAACAACATTTTTAATAAAAAAGGAGATATTATTGGAAATATGGAACCAAGTCCTATGATTTCAATGATAACAAACATTATTAAATTTTTATTGTGTTATCTAGTATTAATTGCAATTATTGTATATATGTTTATCATATGCACTAATATTTCATGTACAACGTACACTTGAAAGTTTCATCATCTCAAGATTGGATAAACAAGGTTAAGCATATAATGAAGATTCTTTGGAAAAAGAGGGAGAGCATTTGTGTGAGGGAGAAGTAGTGTGAGGGGATCATAAGGTTGCTCTAAGCAAGTGCCTTACCTTGTTCCTCAAAGTGTTTAAATAGGTTTCTTAGGTGGCTTTGGGGAGAATTTATTCACCTCAAGGATATGGTTCTCTGCCAACTCTAGGAGGGTGAGAAAGGAGTTTAAATTACTCTGCTTTCTCTAGGAGGGAGAAAATATTGAAGGTTTGCTACAATCACATGGAGGGTGACAAAGCTTTCAGCTCTCTGCCGCGCTGGGGTTAGTGGATGGGATTTGTGTATGGGCTTCTTCACCTTATTTTGGGGGAAAAAGAAGAGACACTATAGCGATAGTGTAATACTCAGAGTGGAGGATTTTGAGAAGTGAATATAAGTTATTCTTTGACAAAACAACTATAAATCTCTAGTATGTTTGTTCTGATTTCTATTTTAGCATTTTACGTTTTGTACCTTAATTTTATAATAATTGCTTCTTGAGAATTATACTTAATGCTTAGCTCTAATTATTATAATTTCATCATTATTAGTTTCATATTTTGGTTAAATTCATCTTGCTTTTGCACTAAGTGTTAATTGCTTCTTATTTTTTAAATATTGAAAAAATCTAAAAATATTGTTTTTTAATTTTTAAATTAAGCAATTAGTTTTTAAATTCACTAATTCACCCCCTCTAGATATGCCTAGGGACAGGTTCAGTTAGGCTCAACATCCTTATCAAACTTCATAAGTTCACCTAGGGACAAGTTCCTTTGACGACAACCGAAGAAAATGAGATTGAGCTTTATGAAAGTTTGTTAGGGATGTTAAGCCCTTAAGAACTAGCCCGAGGCTAACCAAGAGAGGGGGTGAATTGGTATTTTTTTAAAAATTTTCTTTAGGTAGAGAACAAAATTAAAACAAAAATAATTCACCACAAGAGTAGCAGATGCAAAAATTAAATGCAAAAGTAAAAAAAAAGAAAGATCACATCGGATTTATAGTGGTTCGGTCAAACCTTGACCTACGTCCACTCCTCGGAGACACCCTCTGAGTATTGCACTAACTAAGTGTCTCTCCTTTAGCTCCCACAGCTAGGCGGAGAAGCCTTTACAACATACTCCTTTTCACCAACCCCGGTGCGGCAGAGAACCGACTCCTTTCGCTTCATCCTGAAGCGGGCAGAGAACCTGAAATTTTGCTGAAGTAAACCTCCCAAGGTTGAAGGACGAAGAACGGAGATGACGACATGGAACCTTGCTTAGAGAAACCTTTGTGCAACCTCTCACAAACTCCTCCTCATAAGTTCCTCTCTCTCTCTCTCTCTCTCTCTCCCTCTCCCAAGGCTCTCTCAGGTTAAGACAGCAGCACTCAAGGTCTTATTGCATGAGAAAATTTGTGTCCTTTAAATAGAATTTCTAGAACTGACTTTATTGTCCAGGCCGATATGAATATCATCATGGCCGATCAGTACAAAATAAGCTCAATCAATCGGGACAATTTGGGACAATCAAAAGAAAATTGGTTACATCGTCCAGGCTGATATAATATCATCTTGATCGATTAGTTTAAATCTGAGTATAATCATCCAAAACATCACCCTGAATAGAGTCTGGCCGATGTCAATCATTCAGGACATCATCTTGGTCGATCATGCGATCGGTCTGGTCAATGTGATCGTATCAATAAGCCTTAATTTCTTTATATAATTACCAGATTAATTTAGGTATAATTGTGCTGCATCTTCCTGGCCGATGTTTTAAAATAAATCATACCTAAATTGATCATGGCGGCTGATTCTTTTTTATTTGAGCCTATTGTCCTGGCCAAAACAAGGATCATCCAGGATGATTTGTTTAATGATGGCTACCTTAATGAGATACCTTAATTAGGGCTTCTATTTTTAGTTTGATCATCCTGGTTGATATGAGTATCGTCCAGGCCGATGTTCTCAAAATAGAAAACAACAGAAAAACCCTCAAGTGTGTGTATGCAAGATTACTTAGCATCAAGAACCACTTTTAAAATTGACTAAAGAAAGGAAAAAAAAAATACAAACTTGACTCAACCTTAATCCACCCAATCTTGAGCTGGTTTGAGTTGTATTCGATCTTGTGGTCCTGAAAAGTTAGTATGCAAGGAAGTCGTGGGAAATCATGAATGTTTGCTATCATAAAAAGTCTAATCCATAAACTTAGATTTGCAACAATCTCCCCCTTTTTGATGATGGCAAACACAAACAGAGAATTCCAAGCAGTTATGGCATTTCAGTAAAAATAGTGTGACGAAAAAATAGTTCACAAAGTTCCAGAATTCAAAGTACAAGATACATCAGACTACTCCCCCTTTTGACATCACAAAAAGGAGGGGAAACTAAAAGAAAACTAAAGCAACTAAAACTAAAGAGAAACAAAATATAGAAAAACAAACTAGAGAAAAAAAATACAAAGAAAATCAGAAAAATGAGGGCCCCTGATCATCTGAAGAAGGAGGTGGTGGTGGCGGTGGCTACTGTAAGTAACTGGAGAGCATAACAAACTGTGCCCCAAACCGGGCCATGTCCTGGTCGTGCTATTGCTACTGGTGTGCAACATAGGCATTGAAATGGGTCTCCCACTGATCAAATCTCTCAACCAACTGATCCAGCTAAGAGTGCTGGCGGAGAGGAACAGGTTCAGGAACAGGAGCGGGAGCCTCCTCCTCCTCAACCCCCTGAGCTTCCCCAACCCCTGGGTGGAGACGAGTACTATGAAGGACATTGAAGGAATTGTTTGAGTAGAAGGGTAGAGAAAGGTTGGGAGGAGCAAGATATTGAAGGTTCTATTTGGATTCTAGACCATATGCAATGATGTGTCCTAGAGTAAGATTGGGCTTTCTTCTATAACTTGGATCTCAAATGGTAGTCAAATTCTCGATGTAGCGAAAGATAAGGTCTGTGGCATTGAATTCTCTATGGGCCAGAACGTAAAAAGTAGTGAGTGAAAGAAGTGGAGTGATATGGATTTGGTCGCCGGCTTTGGGAATCACAGAGGTGCGAAGGACGTGCTGGATCATCCTAGTATCTTTAAGTAAAGAGCTAGTCTCTCCAACATGAAAGGGCGTGTTGGTGTGGCGAAGAAAGTGATTTGCAGTGTACCAGTCGAAGTCAGGATCAAAGATAAGGGTATACAGCTTATCCCTAATGGTGGACAGCTGCAACAATTCAGCCCAATCCTGGTATGTGATCTTGACAGGACATCGATTCACATAAGAGGTAAGAGCATTGTAGAAAAAATTTATGCGGAGGTTTGCGTAAAATTCAAAAAGAAGTTCAGAACTAGAGGGGACTGCAAAGGTGAGAATAAATCAAAGTGAGGTGTGATTGAAAAGATCTAGTATCGGATAGGAGAGATAGGCTGGATTGATTGTTCGAGAGAGAGTAATGCTGCACTATTTGTAACGATGGTAGGCAGTCTGATCGTCTGCCTCCCGAAAATGAGGGTCCAACGTGCCCCTTGAGGAGCTGCCAGACGTCTGACGAGCACACTTTTCGCTAGCCATTTAGAAGAAAAAGAGAGGACACAGTAAGCAACAACAAGTAAAAATCCAAGGAGAAGGTGTGAAGAAAAATTGCTAAATTTGGGCTCTATATAAAGAATTGGCCAGATCGTCCAGGCCAATCGCAAGATTGTCCAGGACGATCCAGTGTAATTATTGTGATAGGACGATTGGTAAAAAAGGCGGTCCGATCATCTGGGACGATCAGACATCGTCGGGATGATTTGACACATACAATCATCCCTAGGAGTCAGGCCGGACGACCGTTGATAAGGTAGATCATCCAGGATGCTTATGTGGATTGCTCAGGATGATGCTCAATAATGGATCGTACTGGTCAAATTTAAAACATTTTAAATCATGCTCCACGTGTATCGTCTAGGATGAACAGGGGATCGTCTAGGACGAGAAAATGGATCATCCCAAGTAAAATTATATATTTTAAACGTGCTAACACGTGTATCGTCCATAAGAAATAGGTGTATCGGATGGGACGATAACCAATAAATGCATCAGCCAGGATAAAAAAGGTATCGGCCAGGACGATCAAGATGATTGTATTAGAGGACGATTATATCATCCAAGATGATGAGAGCAGAAAAGTCAGAATATTCAGTAGATGGAGTTTTTTTAAGCAAGAAAAGTCGATCATCCAGGATGATATAAATATTGGCCAGGATGATGTGACAAAAATTTCAAATCAAAGGAAGGATGGAGATGATCAGAGAAGGCCTAAAAACAATAAGATCAACAAAAAAAATAACAACGATAAAAAGCCATAAAAAATAAAGGTTTTTTTTAATCAAGGCATGAACATGATATAGTCTCCATGTGATTGATTTTAAAAATTTGTAACTTAATGAGTTAACAACTTTAAAAATCCAAAAAATGGTAAAATATCCGATCATGTTAACCCTAAGCTAGTACTTCTTTTAGGGCAAAATCTTCTTTTGAAATCAAAATGCCTAACTCAGAAAAAACATTTGGATAAGAAAAAGAGATCCGATCAAGACTTGGTTTCAAAAAAATATGTTATGAAATAATATATCAAAGTAGTTTATTAAATCGTAAAATTCGAAATCAAGTCCTTGAAATCTCAAGTGATATATGAATTCTTCTAATTTTTAAGAGTTGGAAGAAAGGAAGATAGCTTGATTTTTGATGGGCTCATTTTATGCCTCTTGTCCATTGAATGGCGCATTTTGCGCATCTTTTAATTTTTGATACACTTTGTGTATTTTTTTTTATTTGGCGTCATTGCGCATCTTTTGCTTTTGGCATCATTGGCCACTTTTTTTCATTATTTTTTGCAAGCTAGATTCTTTTCCAAAAAATTCTTAAATATTCTTAGTTGAAAGTATATCTTCTAGAAATTAGAGAAGAAAAACTCACTATCTATTATAGGGAAGAACAAACCACAGAACAGAATAAAAAATCATATGAGAGATGCATTGACAGGATAATAAAAAGTCTTGAAGTAATATAACGACTTTGATTATTATAATATAAGATAGATTACTGTAACAAGTTAGAAAAAGATCTAAATTGCAAAATCTAGTTATTAATTTGAGATAAACTTTTTGTTTAGAAAAGAAAATTTTACCACCAAAATAGGTTAGAGAAAGAGACACAATCAAGGTGTTTTTACCCTTTAGTAGATTAAGAGATGTAAATCATTGACTATAAATTTTCAATCAAAGACAAAAAAAGGCATACAATATCAATTCAACGATGATTTAAAAAAGAAAACAAATTAAGGCCTAAAAAATAAAGTAAAAACAAAAAGAAATATCTACAAAAAGTATAAACAACAAAAGACTAAAAAAATAAAGCAAGGTAATCAACAGATAACAAATCATAAAATCAATAGAAATCAAGTTCATGCATTAATTTCAATCACACCCAATCTGGTCCTTAAAGTGCTGAAAGTATCAAAGGCCAGTGGTTTAGTAAATATGTAAGCCAGTTAATTCTCAGTTGCCATATGGTGTAACTCAATGTCTCCCTTAGTCACATGATCTCTAATAAAATTATGCCTAATGTCAACGTGCTTAGTCCTTAAATGTTGGATAGGATTCTTAGAAATGCAGATGGCACTAGTGTTGTCACAAAGAATTGAGATGGTGCCTACAGGTAATCCTAAATCCAGTACTTACTATTTTAGCCAAAGGACTTAGGCCACACAACTTCCTAAAGCAATGTACTCAACTTCAGCAGTGGAAAGAGCAGCAGAGTTTTACTTTCTACTAGACTAGGAGACTAAAGACTGTCCTATGAATTAACATGTTTCAGAAGTGCTTTTTCTATCTACCTTACATCTTACAAAATCAGAATAAAAAAATCCAATAATCTCAAAAGAAGTGTTATGCCTAGGGTACCAGATTCCTAGGTTTTGGGTCCCTAAAAGGTATCTAAGAATTCTCTTAACTGCAATAAGGTGGGATTCCTTAGAGTCAACTTGAAATCTAGTACAAAGATAAATGCTAAACATTATATCAGGTCGATTAGAAATCAGGTAAAGTAAAGATCTAATCATCCCTCTGTATTTCTTCTGATAAACTGATTTTCCATTTGGGTCCTTGTCTAATTGAATTTTAAGGTCATGGGAATATTAATTGGCTTGGCTTTGTCCATTTCATATTTTTTCAAAATATTATTTATGTACTTTGTTTGGCTCAAAAAAGTTCCATCATCTAATTGTCTAATGCTAAACCCCAAAAAGTAGGACAATTCTCCCATTATACTCCTCTCAAACTCCTTACTCATTATTTTAGAAAAATAATCACAAAGCCTTTTGTTAGAAGATCAAAAAATTATATCATCGACATAGATCTGAATAATGAGTAAATCATCTCCTACTTTTCTCAGGAAATGGGTGGTGTCTACACTCCCCTTAACAAACTCCCTTTCTAGTAAGAATGTGCTAAGCCTCTCATACCAAGCTCTAGGTGTCTGCTTTAATCCATATAAGGCCTTTTTTAATTTGAAAATATGATTTGGAAATTGGGAACTCTCAAAATGTGGGGGTTGTTCTACAAACACATCCTCCTTTATTTCCCCGTTTAAAAGGGCACTCTTAACATCCATTTGAAAAAGCTTAAATCCCTTATAACAGGCAAAGGCTAATAACACTCTAATGGCTTCAATCTAGCCACAGGGGCAAAAGTTTCCTCAAAATCTATCCCTTCTATTTGGTTATACCCCTTAGCCACTAAACTTGCCTTATTCCTAACCACCACTACATAATCATTCACCTTATTCTTAAAGACCCACTTGGTTCCAACTACACTTTGTCCCTTAGTTCTTCTACAAGTTCCCAAACATCATTCCTAATAAATTGGTCCAACTCCTCCTGCATGGCTAAGATCCAAAACTTATCATAAAGGGCTTGGTTTATGTTGGTGGGTTCAGTCATTGAGATAAAGGCAGAGTGGTTCACTTCCTTCTTAAGTCTATGTCTAGTCCTAACTCCACCAGAAGGGTCTCCTAAGATCAGATCTTTAGTGTGACTCAAAGAGTATTTACAATCTCTAGGCAAAGTGTGTGAAGGTTCAACCCTTTCCTTCAGATCTACATTTTTTACTCCTTGGGTAACCTCTCCTACTCCTTCAATATTCTGGTGCTCTACCCTCTTCTCTAAATTTTCTACTCCAGTGGTAATCTCTCCAACATCATTATCATCCTCAACTCTAGGCTTTTTAGGATCAAACTCATTAAACACTACATGTGTAGTCTCTTCCACCACCAAAGTCCTCTTATTAAACACCCTAAAAGACTTCCTAACATTGGAATATCCTAAGAACACTACTTCATCAGATTTTGGGTCAAATTTTCCTAAGTGAGACTTCCCATTATTGTGAATGAAAACCTTATAACCAAAGACATGAAGGTGGGAAAGATTAGGTGTCCTACTCTTAAGGATCTCATAGGATGTCTTATCTAATTTGGCTCTAACATTCACCCTATTCAACACATAACAAGCTGTGTTAACTGCTTCAGCCCAAAATTATTTTGGAAGTGAATACTCAGCAAGCATGGTTCTAGTGGCTTCCACTAGGGTCTAGTTCTTCCTTTCAGCTACCCCATTTTGCTGAGGGGTCCTATGAGCTTAGAAGTTGTTGTTAATCCCCTTTTCCTCATAAAAATCTTTAAATCTCTCATTTTTAAACTCTCCCCCAGGGTCACTATGGATGGTCAAGATCTCACAACCTAGCTTTTTCTGAATCCAAGTGAAGAAGGCTCTAAACTCATCAAAGGACTCATTTTTATGTGACAGAAATCTAATCCAAGTAAATCTCGAGTAGTCATCGACAATCACAAAACCATAGACTTTTCCTCCCAAGCTGGCAGTGCTAACGGGTTCAAATAAATCCATGTGAAGGACTTCTAAAGTTCTAGAGGTGCTAATGTCCTTAAAAGAGTGAAAAGTGGAGTGGATTTTCTTTCCTAATTGACAAGCATCACAAAGGTGGTCTTCTGAAAACTTAAGCTTGGGGACATCTCTAACTAGGTGTTTTTGGGTCACTTTCCTAAGGGTTTTCATACTGACATGACATAATCTCCTGTACCATAATAATGAATCATTAATAATAGTTTTTAAGAAAAATAAAGCAGCACATTCAATGTTATTTAAATCAAGCATGTAAACGTTGTTGATCCACTTTCTCTATAAAACAATGTTATTATTTAAGCTCATAATGCATGAATTTGCTAAAAATTTTATGACGAAGCCCTTGTCGCAAAGATGACTGATACTGAGCAAGTTGTGTTTTAGTACATCTATAAGCAAAACATTTTCAATCAAAAGGTTCTTGGAATTACCAATTATACCTGAGCCTACCACCTTCCTGGTGGTGTTATCTCCAAGAGTCACCTTGCCTAATGTCCTGATATCCAGCAATATGAATTGATTGGCATCTCCAGTCATATGTCGAAAGCATACGCTGTCTAGATACCACATGCTCTCACGAGACCTTTTGTGACAGCTTTCCTACAAAATTATCAAATATTAGATTTAGGAACCCAAACATGTTTGGGTTCCTTCTTATGGAAAGTAGAATGCAATGCATGTTGTGGATCATGTAACTTGGGTCTTTAGACCCAATGTGAGCAATGGTGAATGGTGCAAGTGTGTGCTATATATCATAGCATGACACATGAAAAATATCTAACTCCAGAAAAAGGATGCACTAATCTACTCCTATGGTGATGCTTCCTTTTAAAAGCATGTAATGGTTTATTTTGAAAAACTTTGAGATTTGTTAATTCTTTTTCTAACTCAACATTGGATGATTTTAAAGAATGATGTGCATTAGATAAGTCATTGTGATTTTTGTTTAATGCATCAAACTCATCAAGTAAAGCCATGTGGTTGCTATCAATTTGAGAATTTTCTTTTAAAAGATTTTCATGTTCTTTTTGCAAATTTAAAAATTCTAATTTCAAACTGGCATGAGATTTTTTGAGTTTTTTATATGATGCATGCATGGGATCACAAATTTCTAATAATTAATCATAAGTTGGTTTACATACCTCTTCTTGGTCACTTTGACCAAGATTATTGTCTGCCATTAAGCACAAGTTTGTTGTGTCCTCCTCAGGTTCCGTTTCAGAGGAATCTGATGTAGAATCCGACTAGAACGTCTTTTGGAATCACTTCTTGTTCTTGTCATTTTTTAAGTTTGGTTTTTCCTCGCCCTTCTCCTTACTTGGGTGTGTCTTAAGCGTAGGACAATCAGCTTTAACGTACCCAGGCTTACTGCATTCAAAGCAAATTGTATCATTTTAATTCTTAAAATTTTTGCTACCCTTACCTATATTCCACTTTTGATGATTCTTGTGCTTCTTCCTTTGAAAGCTCTTAAATTGCCTTGTGATTAAAGTAACATCATCGCTTTCAGGCCCAAAAAAGTTAGTGTCAAAATCGTTCGCCTTAAGTGCCTCTATTTTCTTCTTCTTTCTTTCACCTGCATCAAGATTTTCTTGGTTCACCCCTTACTTGTAAGTAATGAGTGAACCAAGTAAGTTATCGATCAAATATGTATTTAAATCTTTTGATTTAGATATTGCAGTAATTTTTGCATTAAAAGAGGAAGGCAAACATCTTAAAATTTTGTTTACTTTTTCATAGTTAGAAACTTCTCTTCCTAATGCATGCAATGAAGTAACAATATGAGTAAACCTTGTATATATTTTAAAAATTGATTCAGAAGGTTTCATATGAAAAAGTTCATAATCATGCAAGAGAATATTCAAACAGGATTGCTTGACTTCATTAGTACCTTCATAGGTGATACACAATTTATCCCAAATTTCTTTACCAACCAGTAGTGCAAGTGGAAACACGCATGTAATCTTCCGATTTCAAAGCACAGAAAAAATAGTTCAAACATTTTGTATTTAATTGTGCTAAATCCCTATCATATAGAGTCCATTCAGTAAAAGAAAGTGGAACAGTAATGCCATTCAATTTTCCAGTTGGAGGTGTATAACCATCCTTAACAAGCATCCACATGCGATAATAAATTGATTGTAAAAATGTAGACATGCGAGTTTTCTAAAAATCAAAAGGAATATTATCAAACAAAGGTGGTTGGTTAATAGAATACCCTTCCGTAGTATTACGATTTCCGTTGTTAGCCATGGATCAAAATTCAAAAAGTTTTTAAACTTAATTTTTATGAATCTCGCTCTGATACGACTTAAAAGTTCGTTAGAGATGTTAAGCCCCTAATAACTAGCCCGAGGCTAACCAAGAGGGGGGTGAATTAATATTTTTTTTTAATTTTTCTTTAAGTGGAGCACAAAATTAAAACCAAAATAATTCACCACAAGAGTAGTCGATGGGAAAATTAAATGCGGAAGTAAAATAAAGAAAGATCACACCGAATTTATAGTGGTTCGGTCAAACCTTGACCTACGTCCACTCCTCAGAGGCACCCTCCAAGTATTGCACTAACTAAGTGTCTCTCCTTTAGCTCCCACAGCTAGGTGGAGAATCCTTTACAACAGTATCCTTTTCACCAACCCCGGTGTGGTAGAGAACTAACTCCTTTCACTTCCTCCTAAAGCGGGAAGAGAACCTAGACCTTTTGCTGAAGCAGACCTCCCAAGAACCTCCCAAGGACAAAGGACAAAGAGCGGAGATGATGACTTGGAACTTTGCTTGGAGAAACCTTTGTGAACCCTCTCACAAACTCCCCCTCACAAGTTCCTCTCTCTCTCTCTCTCTCTCTCTCTCTCTCTCTCTCTCTCTCCCTCTCCCAAAGCTCTCTTAGGTCAAGACAGCAACAATCAAGGTCTTATTGCATGAGAAAATTTTGGTCCTTTAAATAGAATTTCAAGAATCAACGTTATCATCCAGGCCGATATGAATATCATCCTGGCCGATCAGTACAAAATAAACTCAATCAGCCGGTACAATTTGGGATGATCAGAAGAAAATTGGTTACATCGTCCAGGTTGATACAATATCATCTTGGCCGATTAGTTCAAATCAGAGTATAATTGTCATGAACATCACCCTGAATAGAGTCTGGCCGATGTCAATCATCCAGGACACCATCCTAGCCGATCCTGTGATCGACCAGGTTAATGTGATCATATTAATTAGCCTTAATTACTTTCCATAATTACTAGATTAATTTAGGCATAAGTAAGCTGCATCATCCAGGCTAATACGAAGTTCATCTTGGCTGATGTTTTAAAATAAAGAATGCCTAAATTGATCATGGCAGCTTATTCTTTTTTATTTGAGCCTATCATCCTGGAAGATATAAGGATCATCCAGGACTATTTGTTTAATGATGGATACCTTAATGAGATGCCTTAATTAGGTTTCTATTTTTAGTCTGATCGTCTTGGACGATATGAGCATCATCTAGGCCAATGTTCTCAAAATAGAAAATAATAGAAAAACCCTCAAGTGTGTGTGTGCAAGGTTACTTAGCATCAGGAACCACTTTTACAATTGACTCAAGAAAGGAAAAATACAGACTTGACTCAACCTAAATCTACCCGATCTTGAGCTAGCCTTAGTTGGATTCGATCTTGTGGTCTTGAAAAGTTAGTAGGCAAGGCAGTCATAAGAAATCATGAATATTTGCTATCATCAAAAGTCTAATCCATAAACTCAGATTTGCAACACTTTGGTGGTCCCCCTTCATGAGCCCTGGCTAGAACCTTCCCCCAAACTCTACATTTTCTTCTTTTGAGCTTAGGAGGTCTCCCCAAGTAGTCCCATTCCAGTTGGCAGATATCTAATGGATCTAGTCATCCTCGGTCATCTTTGGCCGTGACAAAGGCTTGAATAATCCAGCTCATTTCATTTTCCCCCTTTTTCTTCTAACATTTTAAAATCCATCCCCATAGCTTCCTATGTGTTTCTCTCCACTCCCCCATCTACCCAAACTTCTTTGGCCATCAATTCAAGAAAACTTTGGCAAAATCCCTCTGCCCTCTGCTCGAAGTCTTGCCTCCGAACATCTTCTAATTTTTATTTTTGAAGATGAAGTCTTTTTGTTTTTCCCATCAAGCTTCTCACTAGAAAATCCTATTCATTTGAACTTTCTTCAAGGTGAGGTTTCATTCCCAAACTCCTTAGATAGGTAGTCTGTACAAGTGTGAAAAAGGTTTTAATCTAATGGATTTCCACCATTGGATTGGAAGATTTTGTCATCCTGATCCTTCATGTGAAGTTTGGTTTTAATTCACCGGCAGCAACTCTTGGATCATGCATAAGATGGTTTATGGCTTCAAATGTGAATAAGAGGTTGAATATATAATCCTAGTTGTTGATTTCAATTAATAGTTTGAATTATATTTTGTGGTCCTAGAGGCAGTTTTATCCCAGCCGTTTTATCGATAATCTAACGATTATGGTTAATCACATGGTTACACATTCAACTCTAATGATTGGATGTCTAATCAGATCACGTCTGCCATGAAAAAGCACTCTTGATTATCTAATTTTGGATTAATTGATACAAAAAATCATAGGAAACTTCAAAAATTAATAACTCATCACATACTTAACCAAATTAGGTGCTCTTAAGCTCATTGAAAAGAGTTTGAGGAGACCTATCAAAGCCCTATTGTTTAAGCCATGAATATTCATGTAATTTAATTAATTCTATTAAAATTAATAAGGGTAATTTTGTAATAATTCGTTAAGGAAACTTCACTATGGCTTGAAATTTTGGGGGATTAATATTGGGCATGTCTCTGAAATGTCCAAAATCTTTCTCACCTATTTGATTTAATTAAGGGCTAGTTTGAGTTAATTTAGGTTTAAGGGTCATGGTTTGACCCATAAATTCAAATTATCCTAATTTTCTTCCCGATGAGATATTGGATCTGATTATTTGTGTGTTGATTGTGATTAAGGTAGGGAGTACGAAGCCAATGATTTCATTCTGCCCCTTGCTTTAAGTAGTTTGATTTGAATTTTTAGAGGAAACTTTAAGGGATTCCTTAGGTGGTCCAGTAAACCACCTTAGAGGACCCATCATGGGCCCAAATTTAGTGGGTTTGTGCCTTGAGTTCATGTGGACTCATGGCCTAAGTTACACACAAATTGGAGCATACTTTGTCCATCATTTAGGTGACCAAAAATTAGCCCCTAAAATTTACCTAGTAAATTAATTAATTCACCATTAATTTTAACTAAATATTAAAAATTCAACTAATATATCAAAATACTGATAATTAAACCCTTGATCTAGGAAAAATAAAATCCCTTTCATCAGAGCTTTAATTTAGGATTAATATAATTTTTAATGAAATTTACCTTTTAATTAATTTAATTAATTAAAGATACTTAAAATTTCCAAAAATAAAAAATAAACACTTGGAATTATCACCTTAGGTCATTTCTGACTTTTGGGAGTTATTTTAAGGAGTTTGAGATTGATTTGGATCAATATCCCCAAAACCTCCCCAATTAAATAATTTTAAAATTCAATTAAATGGTCAAATTTTAAAAATTGATAAGTAATTCAAAAAAAATTCTGAATTGATAAAATTAAAATATATTCAACTCCATTTAAGGTATAGTATTTGTTTAAAATGTCAAACCACCAAAAATAAGTCAAAGTTTAAAAGTTAACTTTCTTGTCAATAGTACCTCAAAATTAACACAAAACCATAAAAAAAATCATAACTTAATGTACAAAATTCTAAATTTAACAATCTTAGGCTATAATATATAATAAAAAAAATGAAACTTCAAAATTCACTTTAATTTAAAAAGTTAACTTTTGACCCTTAATTTAATAAATTAAAATATTTCAAATAATTCCAAAATTTGATAATAAATCTTAAATTCTAGAAAGTTTTAATTCAATTATTAAAACTAGTAATCAAACAACTTAATTTAAAATTGTTATTTCTTAACTCTTAACCAATTAAATTACTTAATTAATACTGGTTACTACCAGGTAAGCTGGGTTTATGAAGCTATTAACTTAGCCCCAAGGAAAGTTAAATAAACTTCAGGGTCATGGTGTAAACAAATGTAGTAATCATTTAACAATTAAAATACATCTTTAAAATCAATTTCAAATCACTATTACTTAAACTCAAACTTAAATTGCTTTGACCTTTAACAATTCAAAATACTAGTCAACTATAACAAACTACCTAACTTAGGACATATCCAAACCACATAGTCTACTTCACACACTTTAGATGGTTTACTAGGACAACCACCTCTAATTTTAAGCTAGGATAGTGCTTACTTTTTTGCTGATATATGCCAAGTTTTCCTTGGTTTTTATTGCATGCTATTTGTTAAATTAATTGATTGAAGTGAGTGTTTATTTAATTATGCAATCTTTGAATTGAATGATGAGTAAAACTTTACCCTTAAGTTAGGAACAATCTTGATGCTAAAAGAGTTTTCTGTAGGTGACCATACTCATGCAGGGCTAACCCAAGGTGGAAAAATTAAATGATTTAGATTTACATGCTTTTTGTTGGTGCTAAATTTTTCTAAGTCCCCATTGAAATTAAATGAGCATGGCCAAGTTTGGCTGTGAATTTAATTTATGCAAATATATAACTGCTTGGGATGTTTATTTATATTAATTGATTAGGATGACCTTATAGGGAGTCTAGATTTATATTTTGAAGTTTGATGTAGTATGATTGAGTTGTAAAGTATGAAAGTGAGCCATGAACTTGTATAAGACTCCAACTTGGAGCCCAAAGATGATGAGACATCGCTTAGGGGAGAGTTTCTTTCCATTTAGCCATCCACAATTATGATGATTTTAAATATCCATAGAGAAAAGAAAACACCCATTCGAGGAGGAGTTTCTTTTTTTTTTTTTTAATATTTGGACCCAATAAATTTAAGGAGCTCATGGGAGAAGGGAAGATGAAGAAGTAAAGATAAAGAGTATACCACTCAAAGTGACCTGCATTAGTCCTAGGATTAGAATTAATTTGTTCAGGTTATTATCAGTGGAATCCAACCACATGTAATTTTTATAAATTTTGGGATGTAATTAAAATATATTTACCTATGAATATTTATTTATTTAAATAATTTGTTTGGTTTATTTACATTGCTTTTTCTTAGAACTACTTACCTTTTCTAACTTTTTTTTGATTGCATGGCACTTTTATTTTAACCTGGATACATGGAGGCTCATAAAGGTACGCTAAAAATTAACTCTACTGAAAATTGAAATATAATTTTTAGGCTAATATAACAACTCTAATGGTCTATGAAGTAAGCTTGGGACTGTTGGAAGTTCTCATATATACATATTAATTGCTTCTTCTCCTTCTTAGGCACCTCCCCACCTCTAGGTTCTGACAGACCCCCTAGCCTACTAGGATATAGAGCTATCAACGGGATGTTGTGCAATCTCTAGGGAAATTTTTTTTTTAAAAGTACAACATATATTTTATGCATTTCATCGAGGGAATTAGCATGCAATGCACTACAAACTAACTAAAAATGTCAAAAATTCTTATTGCATTTTTAAGCATTTTCACCCTACATAAATTTAAGGGGCTAATTAGGATCCACTCTAAATGTTAACACCAACTCCTCAAAACTTTAATTAATAATGTTCATACCACTCTTTCATAAAAAAGATTGGATACATGGATATTAAATCACCTAGGTGGTTAGCTGACTCATAAATCCAGGCTAGGGTAAGTCCAAGTTTTATATTGTATTAACTAGGTTTGGGCTATTATCATTCAATGTCCAATTTTGATTTAGGATCCCGGGTAAACTAAAAATCTCAAGTCCCTAACTTCTAGTATTATAATCCTAATCTTTTAAAAATTGGATAACTTAAATCAAATTCCTAACGATATAAAATTTAAAGCCCAACACACAGGATAGATAGAGGTGTTTTTGAAGTGTTTTAGAATCTCAAAACACCTCATACCTTTCTCCTTCAACTTTCAAAAATAATTGATCAAACTCGATCCAATCCCATTTGAGAATCTAAATTCAACTCTTTTGTTGTCACTCTTTGAAAATATCTTTAAAAAAATTTCTATCATTATTCTAATTGAGAGTATTTGTAGGGAATTCAACTTGCCTATGAAGTAATTAATTATGAGGGATTGTGCTTGTAGGAAATTTAGAACCCACATCTACTTTTCAAAACTTGATTTTTAAATTTAATTAGTCTTATTTGGGAAAGTCAAAGTCAACAATGATCATTATCATCATATTCGATCGATAGACAATATTTGATATCTTTTTCTCTTGGGAAGATATATTAATTATTATCATTACTTTGGATATTAAGATAATGATATTTTATCCATATTATAATAGATAAATATAGATAATACGTCATCTCAATCCTTCGAGGTCGTATGAAGTTCTTCCTTGGATTTGGCTATTACGATCAGAATAGAATTTTTAGTTTTAATATCTAAACCCATTGGGGATTGATATCTTTGCCTCCTGAGATAATATATACTTCATAATGACGTGTTCAATTTCAAGACTGAAATTCCATAAATTTAATTTTCCAATGAAAACGAACTTTTCAAAACTTGCACTTTCCAAAATTCTCAACAAACACTATATTCCTAAGATTATATTTTCTTCTATTAGGTTGTCATCTCTTTGGCCAATGTAATAATCATTATCTTCTAAAGGTGTGTTTTAATTTTGGGCAAGGCATCTGACATGATTACTATTATTTTATAAATGATTTAAAATAGTTTAAATTTGATCCTTTAGTCCTTATATATGAGTTGTAGTATAATCAATTAGTTTCTTGGTCTTAGTATCATTTTCATGAATTCTAATATCTAAAGAATCAACTATCCTATTCAAGTTTTTAATCTGATATTGAGAAATTAATTTAGGCGCCATGAGATGGTTTTTTTGAAAATATGAAGAGAGAGATGAGAGGGAAAGGCTACAGATGAGAGAGAGAGAGTGAAATTTGAAATAAAAAAGTAAAAATAAAATAAATTCTATGTTAAAGAACTTTCTTGTGAGGAGGTGGGTACAAGGACATCTTACGTCCCAAACTCTCTTTAAGAAGTTTAGACCTTTTTGACTAAATTCTTTAAAATTTTAAAAACCATAAATTTTATACACATATATTCTTATGCATGCAATTTTAAATGCAAGAAAAAAAATGCCTAGATCTATAAGTTTATTCCCTTAAGATGGCAAACTATTCAAATTTTGAAAAATAAATAACTAGTTTTATCATAAGAAATTAACTAAAAAATTAAATAAGGTTACATGAAGTTTTGCATGCATTAAGGTAATGTTATAGTTTTATTGAGTTGGAGGACAAGCTTACAATTATTTTCATTCAGGATAAATTTATGGGTAAGTTCACACAAGAATATTAGCCAAGCATTATGGTGGAGCTCTCTAACTGCATCTTATGCATACACCATAGACTTGCAAATTAATATAATATAGAATCAATCTATTAATATTAATTAAGTCTATCATAAAATGTATTTTCTAATCTAAAACTTACTTGTGAAACTCTTAAGATTATGGAGGAAAGTCCACCATAAGAAAATTCTTTTAAGTTGTCCAAAAGTTCTTGCCAATGAGTCCTTCCATATTCACTCTTATACAAAATATGATGGTGGTGGGTAGCTTTTTTGTGAGATTAATGAATAAAAATATATTTGGATATTTAGGTTCACAATTAGAGAAGTATTCTAGATTTTATGGTAGAATGATGTAGGGTTTAGAGAAATATATTAGTAGAAATACAAAGACTAGTCTTGTATGGGCTGATTTGGAGGATCACATTAGATAGTGATCTTTATGTGATATAATTTGATATAAATAATGGTAAAAGTTTATATTATAATGTGAAATTATGATAAAGATTTTTTGATTGGTGTAGTTTAAGAAGATGCTGAAGTACAAGAAATAAGACTAGGTCCAAGTATTCCCTATTTGGGTTGATGGCTATATAGAAGTGTTTAGAAGGGTTTTATGAATTTGGTTGATAGTATATTAGTCTTAAATGATTATTATTATGTGGATTAATGATTTTGTATAGTTTATAGTAGGTGTTTAATAGGCTCCATGAATAACATAAAAGAAATAAAGATAACTGCTTAATCTCACTAAAGAAAAGACGCACACTTGATGCCATCAAAAACCAATAAAATGAAGAGAATTTTTCCACAAATTTATTTCATTTAAATACTATAAATTAAAATGCATATCATCCTATATTTATAGCCATTAATAGATAACTATTGGAAAAAGGGGGGGG
>NW_021500736.1:58587-65735 GCF_001605985.2 Dendrobium catenatum
CCCCACCCCTCCCCTTGAGTTTTTCCATTGTAGATTATCTTTCTCCTATGGTTTATAAGTGTCCTTGGATCCCTTTAAGGTTGAACTCCCTCTAATGAGCTATGAAGCTACCCATATAATGAAGGAGTGAAGAAAGGAAAAGATGGATGAGAAGATGTGTATATGGAAAAATTATTAAATTTAAAGCCTGTTAGGACTGTGATATTGGAGTGTAGTGATCCAAGAACTAAGATTATTTAATTTGAGGAACTCATCGACTATGGTTCTTTTTCGAGTTTGATAACCTTATACTATTCATCAATTGTGGTAGGTGAGGTGAAAAAATAAAAGAAAGATCTTACTGCTATTATTTAAGGAGTGGACTACTAATTCTTTAATTTAGTCAAATAATATAATTTTTTAGATTCATGTCGAATGAACTTGGTGAATTTTTAGAGGCCATCCATTGGGTGAAGTTTTTTTATGAGATGGTGGAAGATTCATTTCTTAATAGACCTACCTAGGTTACTAAGCTATCATATTTACATACACACCTATTCTGAATGTTCTTCACTAGAAGCTATTTTGTTTTTAATTTCCTATCAATAACCCTAAGGATATGCCTACTATTGGTAATGAAGGGGATTGGGTCCATGGTGAGGAAGAAAGTATTATGACCTTATTATCTAAATATATTATAGTATAGAGGATAAATAAGGTCATCCTTGATGAAAAACTAGCTCAATCAATTATTTATGGTAAGAATGAAGGGTAGTTGCTCCTTGGATAAAAACCTTATGAAGCATGGCTCGAACTTTATTACATTTTAAATAAAGATTGTTCTTAGGCCTTAATTACATAGGTTTTTAGGCACTTAAATTTAAGAAAAGTTAAGTGGAAATTCTTGAGGATAGATTAAAGTGATTAGGAGTCATCCATATTGAGTGTTTGATGTGGTCCCCATTGATTTTAGTTGAGACATATAAGAGCCAAAGGATAATATCATTTATATATGAAAGAATGTGAAGTCATCTTAAACTAGATAGTTCTATACTAAGAATGAGATCATCCTTTAATAATTGCCCCATCATGACTCTATTCTTCATGAGATCATATTTGAACATGCCTTTGAGATTTTCCTTGGTGTTACTCTTTCTAAGAAGAGAAGTTAAAGAATGTTTGGCTACAATTCACCCTTAAGGTTTATTAGAGCTATGTTTTTCACATTAATTATGTAATATTATTACTTTCATTCTAAAGTTAGGTCATTGTGCTTTTAATAAATAAATCTTTAATGAGGCATGTTTTTTATTTTGTGAACCATATAATTGAATAAACATTTTACAACTTCTTTTGGAAAGTAATGGGCTTTGTATAGATCATACTATTTTATCTTTAATGGATGTTTCTTACTTTGTAGTTGCCTTGGGGTATTTTTACTTTATAGTTACATTTAATTTTATAGTCTCCTTAATATTTTCTTACTTATATTCATCCTTGCACTTTAGCCAAATATAAGTCATATAAATCATTCTATAATGATGAAATATTTATTTTTAGTATTAATGAATTTTCAATTTGATGCTTGAAGTGTGTAAAATAGCTAATTAATAAAAAAAAATTAATGTCTTCATTTTTTCATCCTTAAATATTCTAATAAGGTATTAAGGAAGCTTTTATACTCTTTATTTCCTCTTAGATTGTATTTTCTTCATTTCCTCCTCTATTTCTAAAATTTCTTTCTTGTGCTTGATACGATATTAAACTGATGTCTTTAGCTTTTTAAGGATTTGAGTTTTCTATAATTTTGTTCATCTCATTGAGTACTATAAAGGTGTGTTAACCTTATATAAGACTCAAGATGGCAATTACATTTTCCAAAAACAATGCAAAGGCAAGTTCGTTAACTCATTCTTTGATCAAGACCTTTACTTTTATCCAAATCAATTTCATCTTGGCCTCTAACTTCCCTTTTGCATTGATATTGCTCACATCCTCAAATTCTATGGATTTTCCTCTCCTACGTGATGCCAAAAATCATTTCTAGCATTATCTCCTTTGTGTTGTCCATGTGGGAGCTATAGGTGGCTTATATGGTAGACTTCTTCAATTATATGTTCTCGATGAAGGCCTTCAAGAGTAGTCTTTCATCAAATTATGTGAGGTTGATTAACTCGAAGAATAAGATTAAGAACTATAATTGATAGTTATTATTTGTGATATCCTTATTGTTTTGGTGATTAAGATTAGGTCAAGTAAGTTTTTTATTGAAAAATCTAATGGCACCCTACACACTATGGTTGAGTATGAAGAATTCTTGAATGTGTAGAAGATGGTCTTGAACAAGAAGGATTATGCAAGACCAACTATCATGGATAAAATCTTCAAAGGCATTTCAATAATTTAATTAATCATTTTTTTAAGAATTCATTTTAATTACATAAAAAAAGAACATAATGTTACTCTGTATTTATTGTTGGTTCATTTTCCTTAAAAGTCATCAAAGACCACATTGTGTTCATGATCCTTTAGAAGGATGACACTCATGTTACTAAGGAGTTTTCCACTAAATATTCAATCCCATGAGTAAATAAGCTTATTGAGATTTTAATGATTATAAATATGTTAGTTATGCTAAGTTTTTATTGTTGAGTTTATATTTATTAAATTTTTATTTATGCTAGCATTTTAGACATACAATAGAAGAATGCTAATAAGAGTTTAAACATAATATTTTTATGTCAATAAAAAATAGATGAAGGAGCACTCATCTTAAGCTCAAGTAAGAGACATTCATGAAGGATCTGAAGCCATTAAAGGCAAAGAAGACTACAAGGAGTTAAGGACTTTTATTTTTATATTTATTGAATCTTTTTATATCTATCAGATATATGATTTATGTATAGTGTAAGTTCTTCGTGTTGAATAATAAAAAAATAAATTTTGAAAATTTTGTAATAAAATATGATGAATTTATATTTCTAAGTAACTCATCTATGGAGAAATCTTATAGAATATTTATTAAAATAACACTTATAGTTGAAAATCAGTACACATTATAGTTGACAAATCTTATTGTACGTCAGATACAAAGAATTATTGAGAGAGGAAGATAATAAACCTAGTGTTGAATATATATTGTTAGAAGTCAACCATGAAACCTATAAGACATTTCCTAATGAATGGTGAGTAGCTTCAAGCTGTCCTAGAGACTTGATTATAAGAGTTTTTTTTTGACGGAGTTAGGACTATACATATCCTTAGGCACTAGGTTAATGAAATTGATTTTATCTATATGGTTTTGGCTACTAGTGCAGACAAGGAGTTAGATGATGTGTTTTTTATGGTGGCCATGCAATAAAAATAATTTAATTTGGTAGAAATGATGTTTAGGAGTTATGCAACTAAACTAATTAATCAATATAATCCATACCTAATTTGTATTTAAGAATAAATTGAATATATCTAGATCAGTAATAAGAAATAAGGTATGATTGATAATAAAAGGATTTGATCAGATAAAAAAAATGAAGAAATATTTTCCACAATTTAGAGACTACAAGGTTAATAATAACATTTGTATGTCTTAAAGTATTTATGTTATATCAAATGGATATAAAAGTGCATTTTTAAATAGAGTCATAAAGGAGGAAATATATGTTGACCAATCACTCTAATTTGAAATCATAACATATATTCATCATTTTTACATGATAATAGGGTATTATATGTATTAAAATAAAAACCTAGAGTATGGCTTAATAGACTCAAGATATTAATAATGAATTATTCCTTGATAACATGGATTATTAATACAACATTATCTATGAAAAGAATTAAGGATAACATTTTCGATTGTACAAATTGATATTAATGATGTCATTTTGAAAGAGTCATAAAGGAGGATATCATTGTTGATTAGTCACGCTAATTCGAAAGCATAACATATTTTGATCATTTTTACAAGCTAAAAGGGTATTAGACTGATTGAAATAAAAACCTAGAGCAAGTATGATAGAATTATTTATAATGAGTAATTCATTTATTATAAGGAATTTCAATAATACATTATTTATTAAAAAAATTGAAGAAAATATATTAATAGTACACAACAATATTAATAATATCTTGTTTGGATTATATAATGACACCTTATGTGAATAATTTTCATCTATCATGAGTCATGAGTTTGAGATGTGTATAATTAATGTGTTAATTCTTTTTCTATGATTTAATTTGAAATAGAAAAAGAATGATACTTTTAAGTTGCGCAATGTATGCGAAAGAGTTAATTAAAAAGTTTAACATTGAAGGATGCAAAAATGTGAACACCACCTTGATCCCTACTACTTAATTGAATAATGACCCCAATGGAAAACTTGTACATATAAGAAGAAAAAAGAGGTATGATATGATCCCTACTGTAAATGATTATTTGTCAAACTAATATTATATTTAGCATCTCTCTATGCACATAATTTTAGGATAATTTAAAATAATTATATGTGGTCACAATTAGAAAAATTCTTCAACATTGATAAGTGTAAAATAAATATTATTATATGTATTTTATTTTCAATATAAATGTGTTATTTTAATTTTTTTTTTTAGTAAAAGCTTAAAAATAGCAAAAATTTGAAGGAGCCTATATCAAGATGATGTCCGACAAAACAACACCATAGTGATACCTTCAATACCATCGAGGCACCCTGATTTTAACATTACATTACTAAGTTCTCATTTGCAAGCACTATAGTGGAAACATAGACAATGCTATAGCTTTGTTAGTGCCACAACATCAAAACGTTTTCTTCGTAGCTACAGTTTCTCCATTTTCAAATGCGACGGTGCAATAATTGCTCATGCCTTTCCACCATATTTTGCACTTGGGAGCCACAACGCTCAACTGTCCACAGCTTTGTAGTGTCATTCTTTCAAGTGTTGCAGTACTAGATGCCTTTTTTATTTTTTCTATAAATAGATATGATTTAGTATTTCTAAGGGAGTTCAATTACTTGTAAAAAATTCAATACTTTCTAGAGTACTTCTCTAGTTCCCTCTTGGAGTAAAATCTAAGGGAGGTTAGGGAAGTATAAGATATAATTATTTAGAGTGTTTAGCCTGTGTTACTTGAAATAACTCTATAAGTTAAAGGTAGGAGTATAGAGGACTTTGATCATTCAAGTGATATCACTCTCCTATTTTTTCATTCTTCCATGAGTTTAATGACAACGAGTTTCCTTGTTATTTATTCTATGTCCAGCTAATTCTCTTATTTTTTATTGATGAAGTAAAATGCATGTTGAGTACTAACGAAGATTCTTATTCTATAACTATTAAGTGATGTTTTCAATATTAGATCTCTTTATTTAAAACATATAGTGGCCATATATGTAGTTAAAATTTTGTACGATGTAGAGCCTCGACTGAGGAATGCAAGAATAACCTAGAGTATTGAGATAGGAAGTTTGCATGCCTAGACATAGGATATAAAATATTCTAGGTTCTTAAGGAGATACTATAACTATAGGAGATTAGCATATATCCTTTTCACCCCTATAAGCTCGATAAAGATCTACGAATGCATATGTTTTGAATGATATTACCATAAAGTGTCTCATTAAGAAAAAAATATGTAATTTAAATTCATTAATCCAAAATACCTTAATTAAATATTGTATCAAATATTTTACTTTTTTATTCTGTAATATAATCTCAAAAAAATATCATTTTTATTTCATTAGGATAATTATTGCAATTAGAGTAAACATTAGTAGTTTGATGCAAGAAAGAATACTTTTTTGTGGGTTCAAAATTCTGCTATATTACTTTATTACTTAATTTAGTATTTATACGTGCATATAGTAAGTGGTATTTGTTATTTTTGTATCAAACAAAAATTAAATATATTTAGGGGTGTTAGAGCCCTAGATTTTTATACTATTAAAAAATTTACTCCACAAACCCAATTAGATATATCATAGGGACACCAAACCTATATATTTGGCATCCCTGGGATAATGGGTCATTTGAACTAGTAGGTTATTTAGATTTAAACATCACAAAACATTTGATAGGAAAAGCATTTCAATAATTTGCTAATTAATTGGATATTCGTTTATCTCCTTTAGTAAAAAAACATAACTCTATAGCCTATCCACTACAAAAGAAAAATGTATTATTATAAGACGTTATGTCACACAAGTCATTATAAGAGTATATCGTATTGTTCTACATAATATTAATCACAATGTTTTATTTGATAGAGCCTTAAAAAATTATAAATAGGAATGGGTTTTCTATTTCATGTACACCTCTTCTATGCTTGTATTATTCTTGTTTGATTCTTTCATTTTCTTTGAGCCTACTTTTCCCTTTTAGTCAGAAATAGCAAGCAAGTGCATGTGTGTTGTAGAATCATCATTGCATCCTAAAAAAGATGAATGATTTTAATCTGAAGATGATAAATTATCATATATAAGATATAGGTAAGCAACTAATCATACATTATTGATGTAAAGGTCATGCTTAAAAAAACATTTGTTATAAAAAATATATGATATTCATATTTGTACTGCTATACAATTTCTTATCTCAATTGCATTCACATTTCACTCGAAAATGCTTTACAAATTTTTTCTAAATTTGAGAATAAATTTTGATAGTATTAAAATGCAATAAATAGTATATATAAGGTATGTAGCAATAATATACCATGAACTACATAAGTATTTACATATATCCCATACCAATGTCACACCCTAGGACATAGATATTGATCTTAGTGTTGATTCTTGTGTGCATTTTAGATCACTATTTTGATATAATTGGTGGATGGGGGATTCTCATAATATGCTTGGTAGAGTAAGGATATGTTTGGTGGATTTTAAATTTGAGTGAAATTAGGGTTGAGAAGAACTTAATGGTCTTCCAACCCAATTCCAAAAAAATTGCCAAATTAAAGCCCTAGATTCTAACCCTTATAACTTCTATGAGGAAGTTTAAATGATATGAAGTAAAAATCAAATTGAATATTAAGAAGATTTTTTATATATATAGATAGTTTATTAATTTTTTAGTGAAGATTAAAAGTTCTTTATGGATGTTAAGCCCTTATGAACTTAGTCCCAAACTAACCAAGAGGGGGGGTGAATTGGTATTTTAAAAAT